>NC_133658.1:709214965-709481678 GCF_037893015.1 Macrotis lagotis | reverse complement strand
CACTTTGACAACTTAGATAACTGAGGGTGGTTTCCCAGAGGTCCTGTTTCTGGAGTTTCCTGGGAAACCAAGTGTAATACAGTGAATAGATCACCCCAGTCTAGGACTCAGTAGGTTATAACAGTAGCAGTAATTATAATAGCTTACATTTACATGATGTCTGATGGTAACAATGCATATTATATGCCTTAATTTTTTTTTTATTCTCAGAACCACACTGTGAAGTAAGTAGTTTAAGAATTATACCCATTTTACAGGGTCATGCAATTAGTGCTCGCAGATGAATTTCAATCCAAGTCTTCTGACTCAAACACCAGGGCTCTTCCATTACATTGAATTTTCTACCTACTCTTTAACTATAATATGAATGATGGGATGGACATCAGACAACATCAAGTGCAACCCAAACATCAAAGGAATCCTTACTATAACAGCTCCCATTATAACTTATTTGAGGGTCAGATTTTTAACCTGGAACATAGAGGAGGGATGGCTAGAAGGTGCAATAGAGATCTGACTCTAGAGTCAGAATAATATGAGTTTCAATCTAGCCTCAGACACTTCCAAGTTGCATGACCTGGGCAAGTCACATAATCCTGTTTATCTCAGTTTGTAAAATGAGTTGGAGGAGTAAATGACAAGTCCAGTATCTTTGCCAAGAAAACTCCAAATGGGTCCCAAAGTCAGGCTTAACTGAAATGACTGAAGAACAAAAAACATGTAAGAGAGTGGGATTGGATGAGATACTCTCAAATCATCTTTGTAGCGAGATAGTTCTTAGAGGAATTACTTCTGTTTGGGGAATCAATCAGGAACCCTGAACATGAATTGTGCTTATGGAAAGCAATACTATTTTCATAGGAAACTGTCCAAATTCCATAATTTTCCTTATCTCTCTAGACTTACTTCACATATCTTTGCCTTATGAACTTTGCTATCCTTTGAATATGGCATTCTACCTCCTGTTGTCCCCATCAACTGGAATGCTCTCCTACCTCAACTCCCTCTCTTCTGATCTCTAACTCCTTTCAAAGCTTAATTCACAGGCCACTTACATACAAGGCCTTGTATTAATTATTCCAATTATTAGTATTTAAATCCAATTCATGAGCTAGTCATCACTTTCATGATGTCATTAGTCCTCTTCAGGAATGTTAAAGAGGGGTGACTAGGTGGCGCAGTGGATAGAGCACCGGTGCTGGAGTCAGGAGTACCTGAGTTCAAATTTGACCTCAGACACTTAATAATTACCTAGCTGTGAGGCCCTGGGCAAGCCACTTAATTCCATTGCCTTGCAAAAAAAAACAACTAAAAAAATGAATGTTAAAAAGATACTGGTATTTCTAAGGCACAAACACTTTGTATCTATTTCTCATTTACTTATCCCTGATAGAATGTGAGCTCCCTAAAGGTGAGACTTTTGTTTTTAGTTTTGGATCCCTAGGGCCTGGCACATTATAAGTACTTAATAAATGCTTATTGAAGTATTTTCATTCAAATGATGCAAATTTGTTTTTCAGATCAGAATAAGTCTCTCTAAATCACACTGTGTCTTGGAAAGCACCCAGTGAAAAAATGATCCCATGAAAATGAAGCAGGATAGAGAGAGAAAAATAATAAATGGGTTTTTTTTTGTTCTGGGGAGGGAGAAGAGCAAGTCCAGACCTAACCAGAAATTGAGATTAAAGGTTTTAAGCCCATCCAAGCCATGGACTATAGTCAACTTAGTATTTAGCATCCTATTTATTTCCAGGACTGGAATGAAGACAATGATGATTGCCACTCCCAAAGCTCTCTAGTTTGGAGAATGAAAAGTGAAAAGCAATATATGTAGTAACACTTTGGAAATAAAGATGTTTCCTAAGAATAAAATTATGCCTTTCTTTCCAGTTCAAGCAAAATAGTTCACTTCATTGTCTGTGTCCCAGCAACCAAAGTTAGGACTATGATAATTCAGTCACCCCTATACATTAAGACTCTTTCAGAAAAGAGCAGGGTTGACAACGACGCATCTTATCTACTACTTAGGCAAAAGCATGGATCAATGTAGCAAAAATGAGGTCTCTTATATCCCCCCCCCCACACACACACACACTCTCTCTTGATCTCACAAGTGACCATAATATTCTGCTGGAAATTTAAATCAATTAGGAAGTAGTACATTGATTCTTTGGTTGAGGAGTTGAAATTAGTAATAATTAAGGCCTAAGCCTTTATGTTCTGTACTGTCTTTTATACACTGCCAGGGCTCAAGAAACATTTACCAACAAGAACAGCTCTATGTGAGTAGGAACCATTGCCCTTTCATGAATGGAAAATGGGATTATAAATTCTTTTGGCTGCCATTACAACAAAGCCTCCTACTTTTTCCTTCCTAAATCTACTATAGTTCACATGTCCAACATCATCCATCCTTTTTTTTCTGTACTGATCTATGACTTCATCCATGTAGACAGGGGTTTCAAACTCAAACACAAAGGGCTCCCTGAAAGAGGGCATATTGACTTAGAAAACCATAAACTAACATTATCTATGTGGTATTGTATTTTAATTTATTTTGTAAAAACATTTCCCCAAAACATTTTAATTTAGTTCAACCTGAAGGACATAAGTTTGACCCTTGCAATGTAGGGTTCTTTTTCAACAGTTATTCAACACAATAAATCGGGGGTCAGATAGTTGGCACAATGGATACAACACTGGCCCTGGAGTCAGGAGGACCTGAGTTCAAATCAAGCCTTAAACATTTAATAATTACCTAGCTGTGTGACCTTGGGCATGTCACTTAACCCCATTACTTTGCAACCCCACTAAAAAACCCCTAAAAACTAAAAAAATAAACTCTAATACCACAGAAGAATTTGAGTCATCCCATAGAGTTTGTTGCTTGGAATCTGACCAGAATCCCATTGAGAAGTCAGTCAATCAGTACAACATCCTCAAATCAAGTACCTATAAGTCTAGTTCTATCAGTTCTCTGTGGAGTGTTGTGAGTTGTGTAGGAGAATTTCTTGAGTTCTAATGATTCCTGGAAAAGGAAAGGAAGACAAAAAAACTTCCAAAATAAGAATTAAGAAAAAAAGAAAAGTGGGGGAAGGGCAAGGGAGAATCTCAGGCTTATGGACAGATATGGGCTCAATAATGTGGTAAACAGAGCCATATACATGATGAAGTTCACAAATCATAAGATGAGGGATTTCGTGCTAGAAGAAATTTGGACACCTCTATAAATATATAATAAGTAAAAATGATTAAATTTCTGAGGTCTCATGGAGATCAGGAAGAAAGATATGTTTGACTGTATTGTTTGAAACCAGTCACATAACTTCCTATGGATACAATTTTGCTGGCTGAAACAAGGATATTGAAATTCCTGTTCTATCCAGAGAAGTACACTTATCTCAAATCTCAGTCCACATCCTAACACCATCTTCTTCCACCCCTACAAAAAGTTAGCTTTTCTTGTTGAACCAAAGAGAAGTACTAGTCATATTAAAACATCTATAAAATTTTGTCTGCTTTAAACCCAGTATCATATCAAGAAATGTGGATAGTTCACTCAAATTTTTTAGGTTTTTGCAAGGCAAATGGGGTTAAGTGGCTTGCCCAAGGCCACACAGCTAGGTAATTATTAAGTGTCTGAGACTGGATTTGAACCCAGGGACTCCTGACTCCAGGGCCAGTGCTTTATCCACTGCACTACCTAGCCACCCCTCACTCAAATTTTTAAGAAAATATCCAGACTCACAGGACCATGCATTTCAAGAGAAAAGGGACCTAATAGTCCATTCAGTACAATTTCCTCATTCAACAGATGAGGAAACAAAAACTTAGGAAGAGTATATCATTTATTCAAGGTCTCTAATTAGGAGACATAGATGAGACATTTGAATCCAGGGTCTCTGATTCCATCAGATCCAGAGTTCATAATATTGCCTCAATACTAAATTCTTTTTACTTTTCCTTTCCATTATTTATCATTAAAATAGAATTTTGCAGCTGAAAGAACAAGATATTCCAAATCCTCTCATTTTACAGTTATATGCACTATTGGGATATATGTTGCTGCCTACTTATGTTCACATCATGAGTTTTACTCATCCTCCCCAAGGTCAGCCACAATTTGATTATCTAGATATTATGGTTCATGCATCATAACCATATATCACTAGGAGAATATTGTCACCGTTTTAAAAGTATATGTTTGTTTGTTAGGGATTAATTTAGAATTGTCGAAAAATACCCACACCATTTCCCAAATGCAATTTAGACCCTTTGTCTCCTATGCAATGAGGACCCAGCTCATTGATCTATGTACAATAACTGCACTAAGGCACTAACAATGAGCTACCCAACCAACTTTGTCAGAAATTATATGATATGCTTTTTTAATCCACTTTTTTCTATGTGGATACTTATACTAGCAATCTTGAATGATTGCTGATCTTGTGAAAGAGTATTCTGTATCTTGATGCAATCTATGTAAAAAAGAGACTCTAGAAAATTTCACCCCAAATCTGAATGGCACTGTGTCAGCTCTTTGAGGAAGAGATTTGATACTTTTCCCCTTTCTGTGCACTTCACATAAGGCCCATCTATTCAATATGTATCTAAGTTCAGTCCTTCTAGGTTTATCCTTCAAACACGGAAATAAATAAATAAATAAATGAACGAACGAACGAACGAATGAATGAATGAATGAATGACCATCAAAGAACAATTTGAAATATACAGAAGAGAGAAATGGGAAGTTTAGAAGAGGACTGAGACAAGCAGTGTAGTGCTGGTCCTACCATGTTGAATTTGAAATATACTTTTTAAAAAACCATGAAGATATATATATATATATATATATATATATATATATATATATATATAAAGAGAGAGAGAGAGACACAGAGAAATTCACAGTTTCATATGCAATTTTGGGGGTTCTATGCATAAATTTCAGAAATTTGGTGAACTAGGATAAGGAAAAATATGACTTTATTTTAATATAATTGGTTTTTTTGTAATCAAATGTATTATATTTTATGCATTTAAAAACATTATTCTAAGGAGGGGACCCATGGCTTCATCAGACTGCCAAAAGAGTCTGTAACACCAAAACATTTAAGAAGTAGATCAGGGAAAGGTTCATGTTTGTCTAATTCATAATAATAAAAAAATGTTTTAAAAAAAGAGATATAAATAGTCTCTTTTTTTGACCGGACAAGACTACCCAAACTGTAGCTATTACCTTAGCATTTTCTGCTTTCAAAATGACCACATCAGACCTGCAAACCTCTTAACCCTACTGTTAACCTTCCTTTCCCATGTTCCTATACCCTAGTTTCTCAAATGCCAAGATATCATAGCCAGGATCTCTGCATGTTCCTGGACCATGACTTCTACCTATGAGTTTGAGTAAGTCCCTTAGTTTCTCTAATCCTCAGTTCCCTCATGTGTTAATAAAATGAAGGAGACAAGCTAGATGCTAAGGTCCGTTTCAGATCCAAATCCTACCAAACTATTTATTTTTTCAGCATCACTTCAATTTCCTCTCTGTTCTCCTCTATTTACCACTAATGGAGGACTGACCAGAATCATCACTTTGGTTTTTTTCCTGATAGGGCTGCCTTGCAGGTATCTTGGTTTGTGTGAAGTACTTCTTGGAGTTTGTCATAAGAAAAACTCTAGTAATTCAAGAGGACAGTATAATTCTATGGAAGGAATATTATGTTACTTCTGGGAAACTTACTTGTTATAACAAACATCAACTCAGCTCCAGGAAACCAAAATCAAGTACTAGTTTTTAGAATCTCATGTAAGAGGTATCTTCTCACTTTAAATTGCAACATTTTAAAATTGGTTACAATTTTGTTGCCATTTTCTCTTAGTTCTCCTTCCTGTCTGACCACTTTTTCTTAGTCTCTTTTGTCAAATAATTATTTATTTTTCTATTGCCTGATCACTTAATAGGATCCTTCAAAGTTTCCCCCCCGCCATAACCCAGTCTCCCTATCATTATCCTACAAGGTTTTGTCCTAGGCTTTCTTTCTGTCCATTTTCTGCCTTTGCTGATCCTAACCACTTTCAAAGGATAAATTATACTCTCTTGGTAAGTAATTCCCAATTCTATATATCCAGTCTAATCTTTCTCCTGAACTCCAGTCCTAAATTGCCAAATGGCTATTGAACATCTCCACCTGAGAGCCATAGCATCATAGTACCTCTCTTCAAGCCTATAATATCCACCTCACAGGACTGCTGTGACCCTCAATCAAATAAGTTAAAAATAATGTATTAAAATGCTTTGCAAGCTTTAAAGCACTATTTAATTTTTCAGTTATTCTCTTTGTCTCAACATTTCCAAAATGAAATTGAATGCATTTGATCATAGATTGAAAATTAGAAGCATCCCTAAAAATTATTATGTCCAATTCTCTCATTTTATAGATGAGGAAACTAAAGTCAGGGAAGGTTAGGTGAACTTGCCTAAAGTCATCCATGTAGCCATGTCCACGAATTTCCCTCTTTCTGTCAAAATCACTATCATTCTCCCCATTACACCATTTTGTAATGTTAGAGTCATTCTTTATTTCTTTCTGTTTCTCTCTCCTTCCTAGTCAATCATATCCTGCTGATTCTATCATCAAAATATCTCTAATTCATTTTATTTTCTCTTCACATAGTTTCACATATTTTCTCTTCATATAACATAACACTTAATTTCTCTATCATCTCTTGTGTGATCTCTTGTAATAACTTCTACATAATTTGCTTGCTTCCGGGCTTCCCAATACTATTGCCAAAATAATCTTCCTAAATCACAAGGCAGATTTTATCGTGTCACTATTCAGCTCAAAAATCTTTAGTATCTCCCTATTGCCTCCAGAATTAAAAACAAATTTATTAGCTTGGCCTTTAAGACTTTTCACAATAAAATTCCAAATACCTTTCTAGTCTCACTTTTTCCAAATTCCAGTCAATTAGTTGTCTTCTGAATGCCATTAACCAACCCTATGCATTTAAGTAAGCTATCCTTAAATGCCTGAAATGTACTCCATCTTTCTCTCTTCCTTTAAGAATTCTAATCTTCCTTACTACCTCAAGTACTTCCTCCTCCAAGAAGCCTTCCCATATCATCTAATCTGTTATTGTTCTCTCCCTTCTCAAATTACCTTGTATTTGATCTTCTCTGTACATGTTGTATGCTGTCAGTAAAACAAATGGTCCTTGAGGACAGATTTTGTTTTTGGTCTTTGTATTTCCTGTGTTTGGTACAGTGCTTTGTACATAGCAGACATATCAAAACATTGTTGAATTGAATTGAATCTCAATTTGTGAGGCTCCTCCTCCAGGGTACTTGCCCAAGTATCATAAGCAGGAATTTAACTCTATGGCATCTGACTTCTGCCCAGTGTTTTTTTTTAAATCCTTTTTTTTCATTCTGAACTTAAACCCCAAATAAATCCAGCATTTCCCTTTATAACACAGAAAAGAAGATTGTGCATGAAATTGAAAAATCTTGTAAAGTTTTCTTTTCTTTTAAAGTATATTGCAAATTCATCTTGTAACATTTTAACTTATCCTGCTTGCCTGTGATTCCTTCTGGTCTTCCTTCTTTTTTATTCAGTACATTCTTTCACCCAGTATAACCATAGTTGAACCTTTTTGTCAGATCTGATACCATCCAAAAGGCAGCAACATTTTCCATTGCAAAAAGAAATTGATGTATACCATACTCCCAATAGTTTGCATAAAGAAGAAAAGGACTCGTCTATGGATAGAAGTGTCTATCACTTAGGGAAATGTTCAACAAATTATACTGTATAGATGTAATATAATATTGCTGTGTAATAAAACAGGATGAAAGAGACCATTTCAGAGAAAACTGGGAATATCTGACTCAGAGTAAAGTAAGAAGAGCCAAGAAAATTTATACTATAACAACAACATTGAAAAAAATGAACAATTTTAAAAGACTTAAGAACTTTGATCTAAGCTGTGATCAACCATGATTCTATAGACTCAGTGATGAACCACACTACCCAATTCCTGACAGAGACATGATTGATTCAGGGTACAGAAAGAGACAGACATTTTTAAACTTGGTCAATGTGGAAACTATTTTTGCTTTACTATGTACATTTGTTATAGATTTTTAATCTTTTTCAATGGGAGAAGGAAAGGTAGATTGAAAAGAAAAAAATTGCTTGTTAATTTTAAAAAAAGAAGAAATTGAAGCAACCATTTATCTCCCTAGCACACTAAACAAATACCCTCATAACTATTTAGTAATTCATTAAATTTCTTCCAAATATCTAGAATAATTATTTTTTGGTAAGGCAATGGGGTTAAGTGACTTGTCCAAGGTCACATAGCTAGGTAATTATTAAGTGTCTGAGGACAGATTTGAATTCAGGTCTTCCTGAGCTCTATCCACTGTGCCACCTAGCTACCCCTAAAATAATAATTAAAAAACATTTTAAAATAACCTTTTTCTGCACAATAAAAATATTGCATAGAAAAGTTAAGTCTTTATCAGGGAAGATCCTCTTCTGCCTACCAGCAAAACTACCAATAGTTGGAAAGCTGTAACAAGATTCAACTTTTAGATAAGAAAGAGTTGCAGTGCAAACCTGGAAGAATTACCATTTCACAAACTACACAGACCCTATTCTCATCACTTCCTTAAACCTGGCACATGGTCAAAGTTTAATACTGACTAATTGATCAACCGTTGATGCTCTATATTTTTCATTATACATCATTTTTCTTCACTTTTCTGGGATGCATCTTATTCATAAGGCAAGGTCAAGCTATACTTCAAATGAGTCATCTTAGTCCTTAATTAAGAAAGACTTCAAGATAAGCCACATTGAAGGTATTGGTTCTTTTATTTGATATTAAGGAGAGGAGATTTATCTGAAATGCAATTACAGCTAATTCCCTCCCTTTAGCTCACAAATAGCTTGGTTCTAAGAAGGCATTTCAATCAACTAAAAAACAAATGCTTATTAAGTGCCTATAAGGTGAAAGAAAGGAAGGAAGACAAAAAGAAAGAAAGAAAGAAAGAAAGAAAGAAAGAAAGAAAGAAAGAAAGAAAGAGAAATTGAAAGAAAGAAAAAGAAATTGAAAGAGGAAGGAAGGAAGAAGAAAAGGAAGGAAAGAAAAAGAGAAAGCAAGGAAGGAAGGATGGAAGGAAAGAAAGAAAGTGAAAGAGGAAGGAAGGAAGAAGGAAAGAAAAAGACAAAGCAAGGAAGGAAGGAAGGAAGAAAGGAAAGAAAGAAAGAAAGAAAGAAAGAAAGAAAGAAAGAAAGAAAGAAAGAAAGAAAGAAGAAATGAAGGAAGGAAGGAAAGGAGAGAAGGAGAAAAGGAGAAAAGGAGGAAGAGAGGGAGAGAAGAAGGTAAGGAGGGAGGAAAGAAAAAAAGGAAGGAAGAAAAGGAGGAAGGAAGGAAGGAAGGAAGAGAAGGAGGAAGGGAAGGAAGAGAAGAGGGAAGGAGAAAAGGAAGAAGAAAGGGAGAAAGAATTCCTGCCCTCAAGTAGTTTATTTTCAAGAAAACTTTCAGTCATTAATGGAGGTAAACTTTAATCATCTAATGTAAAGTCATGTATTTGTATAGAATAAATATTAGCAACTAATTTTATACAAGGTTTCAATATTTACCAAGGACTTATCATAGTAACCTGAGATTGCATTTTTATCTCCATATTACAAATGAGGGAACTAAAGATAATGTAATTCAGTAGTTTATGCATGGTCATACCCTTAAGTAGTGTTGACATTAGAAGGTACTATAATTCCCAATTCCTGAAATGAGAATATCTTAATTTTATTTACACCACTCCCAATATTTGGAGCAATGTATGTAGTAAACACTTAATTAATGTCAAATAAATGAATTGAATGGTTTTCTGCTTGCACTGCTATGTACAACATGTTATGGGTTATTTCCAGTTTGGGCTATTATGAATAATGAATACCTTTGTAGAACTATGGCTTTTTTTAAAAATTTTTATGAACATCTTTAGGGAATATTCCTAGAAATGGGATAATCAGGACAAAAGGCATAAACAATTCTGTAGCATTTATTATAAAATCCCATATTTCTTCCTGAAAGGATTGCACCAATTCACAGTTCTTTCAGCCCTGTAATAGTTTGTCTGTTTCTCCACAACCCATCAGCACTGAATTTTATAGTGTTTATCTTTGCCAAGTTGATGAGTATAAATTGGCATATTAAAGTTGTTTAAATTTGCATTTCTCTGATTATTAGAGAGTTGAAACAATTTTCAGGTGGTTAATTGGCTTTTCTTCTTTCAAGAACATTTGCATTATTATTTGAGACACTGGTGACCTTTGCAGAAAATTTAGCCAAAGCATGTAATAAAATCATTAATAAATAATAATGATCATAATAATGATATATTAGAATAATATTCTCTTTAAGGAGCTTTTAGATGGTCAAATGATCATTCATTATACACTTAATTCTCCCACACAACCCTGGCAATAAAAGTTAGATAAATATATAACTACTTCCACATGATCGCTGTAAACTCATTAAATGCACACACATTAAAATGAAAATCATGCACCCACTAACCACCTTTGCTTCAGTTACTAAGCTGGCTTAGGCAGCTACAAGAACTACCTGAAAATGTTTTTCTAGACAAATCAGTTCAGTAAGGGTTCTGAACTCATTTAGCAAATGTTCCACAGAGAGTAAACTTCAACTCTCTATATAAACACTCCCAATCAATGTTCTTTAGATAGGAGAAGTTCAATTTAAGTATTGACTGATTTTAACTAACATCTCATCATTTTAAATGACTTTTAATGTCCATTAGTACAAATCTTAATTGCATTTTTTTTGTGTCCCATCCCAGACCTCCAAGAAAGGAATCACAAAATTATAGAAAGAGTTAATCTAATTCAACTCTTATTTGAAGCATGAGACGCTTCTACAAAATCTCTGACACACAACTTCTTTCTGAAGACTTCCAGTTAATGGCATCTCACTATTTCCTTGAGGAAAGTAGTTTCTTTATAATGACATGAAATAAGCCTCTCCATTGCTTTCACTTATTGATACTATATCTGCTCTCCCACTGCATCCTAGGCCATCACCAATTATCTTGACATATGTCTTAATTGGACTCCAATGACTTGAGGAAAGAGTAAGACTGATGACTGCACAGCAACTGCTTCACTAAAATCCACTTGTAAGTCAAGACATCACTCACCTTATGGCGGTGGTTCTTTTTAATACAAAGGACAAATCACAACTTCTGTCCTCTAAAGCTAAGCAAAATACATCCAGATATTTTTTATGTAGTTAAAGCCATTAATAGAAAATGTGATTAGGATTTTGGGGGAGAAGACAATGAGTTCAATATTGGACAAGTTGAGTTTAAGATGTCTGTAGGTCATCCAAAAGAAAATAGAAATAAATTGACTCTGACAAGAGATCAGAAGCACAAATGTAGGTTGGAAATTCTCTGAATAGAGATCATAATTGAAATCATGGGAATGAAAGAGATTATAAATGAAGAACATGGAGAGAGAAGAGAAGGCAAAGAACAGAAACTTGGAGAAAGTCCACATTTAAGAGGAAGATAATGAACAAGTAAAGAGAGTGGAGTAGAAAAAATTTCTCTAAAGACTGTCAGTGAATCAAAGGACAGAGAGACTACAAAGACAGAAATAACTAAGAGCAGCAAGTGATCTTATAACTAGAGATGTGGAAAAGGATAAAGACTGAAAAATGGGAATTGAATTTGATAAAGAGTTCTTGTGAGACCTTAAAAAATGGTTTCAGGAGGGTAATGGGCTGATGAGGCAAAAGTCAGATAGCAAGTGTTTGAGATACAAGTGGATCATGAAGACTCTTCAGAAGTTTGGCAATGAAGAGGAGATGAAACATATTAAGATAGACTCAAGAAGTAAGTGTGGATAAGACAAGACTCATGTTGGGGACCTAGGTATGTCAGTATCTTTCATTTCAAACCAGGAGATTCAAATATGGCTTGTTGATGCTTCTCTTTTATAAAGGAACTTTAAATTATGTTTGATATTAGTAGAACATTTCTTGTCCTTGAGGACATAAATTCTAACATATACAAATCAAGTATAAATAGGTATGATGTTCTGGAAACTGAGAAATCAGAAAAGAATAAAACAAAGTAGGATATCATCAGTTCTTTTCTAGTAAATTAATGAATTTTTAAGATTTCTGTAAGTCATCCAGAAGAAAATGAAAATAAACTGTGGCTATGACAAGAGGTCAGAAATGAAAATGTAGGTTGAGAGTTTTCTGCATAAAGATTACAATTGAAATCATAGGAGTGGATGAGATTACAAAGGAAGAGCATGGAGAGAGTCCAGAATATTCCAAGAAACAGATAAAGCAACTATCATCAGGCAATAAGTATTTTCGTACTAAATCAAGAATTCATAATTTTTTATATCATGTACCTCTTGGGCAGTCTCCTAGAGCCTATGGATCTATTCTCTGTGCCCATGTTTTTAAATAATTGGAGGAACTGTTAAATTTCAGCTATACATTAGCAATTTTCTCCATCCCTGAAATTTATTCAAAGAATACTTGGGGTCTATGAACATCAGAAGAAAAAAATGTTCCTTGACATTCAGCCTCTTTCAATAGATATGACTCATATTTATAGAGAACCAACACTTCTAAATCCACATAGGCTCAAAGATTATGACCAGAAGGCATCTTAGATACAATCTGTTCCAAAACCTTACAGTTGAAGAAACTGAGACATAGGGAGATTAAGTAACTTGCCTATTGCCACAGCGGCAGTGGCAGAATCAGGATTTGAACTCTAGGACATAATTACAAATTCAGTCTTCTTTTCATTGCACCAATGTGCCTCCCACTTAAAAGTTTACAAAGTATTTTCTTCACAAATTTATCTATTAGGTAGTATGTTATTATTCTCATTTTAATAGATGAGAAAATGGAAGTTAACTAATTTTTTCCGTTAGTCACAAAGCTCATAATGAAGTTGGGATTTGAACTTAGAATTCCTGATTTTCAAGTCCAAGTCTTTCCTTTATGCACTACTATTAATCATATAACATAGCTGAAAAGATAGAAAGCAAGAATTAAAATCACTTTTCCAAGAAAAGGTCACTTCCATTTCTGGGTTTCAGTTTACACCTCTGAAGAGTGAGGAGAGTGAACAATTTGAAAGCCATTAGTTAATCTTCCTAGTTTAAAACTTTCAAATTACAAAATGCCAAACCATACCATGCCTCCCCCATTCAAGGACATTATTACCTCCTCCTTCCCAGGAGGACCCTGAAATTCCTGCTGAAAATGTCTAGGATTCTGAACCAGATATCCTACCACCACCACATTCCCCACCTTTTCTAGCTTCCTTACCTTCACCTATATTAGAATGTAAATAAGCTCTCTGAGGGCAGGAATGGGTTTGATTCTTAGCTCATTATGTGTAACAACAAATGTAATCAACAAAGATTATTAATTAATAACCTATAACCCTGAGGACATGGACATATATAAAAAGGCAAAAAACCTAATAATAATAATAATAATAATGATAATGATAATAACGATAATGATAAAAATAATAGTCCCTACTCTCAAATAGCTCCCAATTGTCACAAAATACAATGACAAACAAATTGTGCACAGGTTATATTGGAAATAAAAAAAAAAGATGCAAGGTAGTAGTATTAAAAGGTGTTGGGAAAAATTTCCTGTAGAAGATGAGAAGGAAGCTAGGGGAACTAGGAGACAGGGATGAAGAGGGAGAGAATTTCAGACATGGTGAGACAGTCAGTAAAATTATCAGTTAGGAGAAAAAATTTTGTGTGTGAGGAACAGCAAGAAGGCCAGTGTCATTGTATCACAGACTACTTGGAAGTGTTTAAAGTGTAGGATGACTGGAAAGATGGAGCCTATTTAAAAACTCTGATCAATTCTAATTCCAGAGGTCTGGTGAAGAATGTTATCTACTTCCTAACTAAAGATGGACTAATGTACAGAATTAAACATGCATTTTGGACATGACCAATGTGGAAATTTGTTTTGCTTAACTCTGAGTTACAAGTGTTTTGTTTTCCTTTTCCTTTTTTTATTGGGATGGGAGGATGGAGGAGGAAGGGAAAAGTTAAAAATGCTTGACAAATTTTTAAAAATCTAAGGAAGTTGACTCATTAATTTTCAAGGTTTCTTCCACCTTCAATCTTCTGTGAGTCTGTGATTCTAAGCATATATTTAAATGAGCAGAATAGCTGAGGGTTTTAGCAGCCAGGGGAAGCCATGTAATCAATCTTTTAAAACCCTGGATTCACCAAAAAACATACAAATGCTAAGAAAGACAGACTAACTAGTTCCTTTCTGGATCTCTGTCTCTGAGGCCAATATGACTCCTTCCCTTTGGGTTGCATCTTGTACAGGCACCCTACTATGAAGGCAGTCAACTGCCAGGCCAGGAAACTGGGGACAGTTAGGCAGTATAGTGGTTGGAGCACTTGCCCTATAGTCAGCAGCTCTAATATAAAATCTGGGCTCAGATTTTTAATACTTACTATCTGTATGACCCTGGGCAAGCCACTTAACCCTGAATGCCTTAAACACACACACACACACACACACACACACACACACACACACACACACACCAGGTTTTTTATTGGGTGGAGGGGTTTATTAAAAAAAAAACCATCCAGACCTCTGATCTGGTGAGGACACCAAAAACTGATCTGATTACTTTGGTGAAATACATTTTCTTCAATAATGAGCCAAATCTTTCAAACATGAAACAGAAAATATTCAATTAAATATTAAGTGACTACTATGTGAAAAGTATAGCAGAAATGTTCTGATAAAATGTTTAATAACCAGTTCTTTGGAGGGGGTATATAAAACCACTTAACTTTAATCTGCAATATTAACAATTTTGTATCACTTTCCTAAATCTAGACAATGAAACACAGTAATAAATCAAGCCTTGATTTGTACTGTTTTCCAATTTCAAGATGTAAATACTCAAATTGCCAATTTAACAATAGGCTCTCTCAAGCTGTTTGGGCTGTCTCCAATATATCCCTGGTAATACAAAAACTAATGGGAGCTAGCCCCTGATCTTGATTGTAGGAGAATACAACATGTTCACAAAAGTTAAGTAAAAAGTATATGCGAAGTTGTACAAAATAATTTCAATAGGGAGAAAACATTGAAAATGTAGGGTACTCAAGGAGGGCCTCATGGATTAGATGATACCTTACTTGTATTTTGAAGAAAGTCAGAGATTCCAAGAGGCAGAAGAGAGAAGGGAGTGTGTGCTGGATATGGGACACCATTTTTTGTAAAATGGGAGGACTATCACATACAGGGAACAGCTAGTAGGTCAATTTGACTAGTACAGAGGGGTATTAAGGGTGGGTAATATGAAATAAGATTAAAAAGGTAAGTGGAAGCAATATTGTGGGATCTCTATCCCATTCCAACCCAATCTCAAATGTATTGGGAGAGTGTTAGAAAAATGACTTTCCTAAACCACAGATCTGACCATGTTGCCTGCCATGTGCATGACACATGCACACAATAGCTTCCTATTACTTCTAGGAGAAAATATAAGCTCCTGTTGGCATTTAAAACTGTTCTAAACCCTTCCAAGTTACTTATGCATTACCTCCTTCCATTCATTCTCTCTATATCAGCCATATTAAGTTACTTGCTGTCCTCCCTCATGATGCTCTGTCTCTCATCTGTATATGTTTTAACACTGATTGTCTCCCATGTTTGGAACACTCTCCCTCCTAACTTCCCCTGTTTAAATGTCCTGGGTTCATTTAAGTCTCAGCTTCAGTATCATTTCCTAAAAGAAACTTTTCTTCAATTTTAGTGACTTTTACAAATACAAGCAAAAAGAAAGATAGTTCCAACCCTCCAGAAGCTTCCATTCCAAATGGAAGGAAAGCAACATACAAAAGGAGCTGAAACTCTTGGGTGAGGGGCTTTGAGGAGAAGCTAACCATTGTTCTGAAATTTGTAAAGTAATTGCAGAGCTGGAAGAGGAATGAAGGCTGGATGACCCCCTTCACAAACTGGAGGTCCCAAAAGGATCTCACTAATGGGAGAAGGACACACCAGAAAGTTCCTGCCTCTTAGGGGCGGCTAGGTGGCACAGTGGATAAAGCACTGGCCCTGGAGTCAGGAGTACCTGGGTTCAAATCTGGTCTCAGACACTTAATAATTACCTAGCTGTGTGGCCTTGGGCAAGTCACACCATTTGCCTTGCAAAAAAAAAGTTCCTGCCTTCAAGAAACTGAAGTATCTAAGGAAGGATTTGAACACAGGTCTTCTTGTCTCCAAATTCATCTAAGGATATCTCCTAATAGCTTCCATATATGTATATCAGTTTGCAAGGTGTTGTATTAGACTCTGGGGGGTTCAAAGACAAAGATTAGAAACAGTTGTGGCCCTCAAGGACTATACATTGTAGGCATTTGGATAGAAATACATTTATAAAGATGAAGTGGAATGAGAAAGAAAAATAGATTCAGGAGACATGAAACAGAAAGAGAGATGGAAGAACAGGAGATTATGATGAAAAAAGAATTTCAGGGTTCAATATCAAGGAAATAACACAACTATTTGCATGGGTGAAATTTATAGTTTCACTTAAAATAGAAAAGGAAAGTCATGGGAGTTGGAAATCTGGATGAACTTGAGGGTTATCAATGCGCATGCTAAAATCTCTCTATTTTATGATTTAGGATAAATCATTTCATTCATTCATTCATTCATTCAATAAACATTTGTTAATTATCCACCATGTGCAAGGCATTCATTATGCTGAGCACTGAGGATACAAAGAGAGGCATAAGATAGCCTCTGGATGGAGTCTGAATGCAGATCAAAGCATGTTGTTTTCACTTTTTTCTTTTCTCTGTAGGTTTTTTTTTCTTTTTTATTCTATTTCTTCTTCCACAACATTAATGATGTGGAAATATGTTTTATATGATCACACATGTATAACTTATATCAGAGAGCTTACTATCTTTGGGAGGGAGAGGTAAGGGAGGGAGAAAAATTTGAAACTCCAAATCTTATAAACATGAATGTTGAAAATTGTTTTTACATGTAATTGGAAAAAAATATAATACTCTTTACAACAAAAAATAAAGGCAGTCCCTGTCCTCAAGGAGCTTACAATCTAATGAATATATTTCTCTTGACCTCAGTTTTCTTCATCTGAAACATGATGGGGTTGGGCTAGATCAGAGGGTTTTAATCTGGGGTTTCTGAACCTCTTTAAAATTAAAAAAAAAATCTTGTTTTGATAATCCCATTTTTGGTAATCCTTTGTATTTTATTTTGTGCATTTAATGAATTTATTCTGAGAAATACTAATCCAAGTTCATTCCTGACTCTCCAACCTTTATCCTCCACCTCTACTGTCTCCTTAAACTGGAGATGCATTGTTCTTGCAGTCTCTCCGCTAGTTGATGATTTCCTGCCGAAATCTCCATTTGAAGAAATGTCCTCCCCTGGTTTACCTGACCCTCCCAGACTTTGATACCTGCTCCACCTGACTCCCTTTCCCACAACTCCACACTCACACTTTTCACCTCACTTCCCTTGTTTGAATGTAAGCTCCCTTAGGGGAGAGAGACTGTTTTCTGCTTACACAGTCGTCTCTTTCATATCTTTGGGGCTAAGGGCTCAGTGCTCCCATGATCTGAAAAATCCACTTAATTTTTTCTGACCCTCCTTTTGTATCAGAGAAGTGTTGTGCTTATTTTGTTCCTTTTTATTTTATGGTGTGTTTATAGCACTTTATTGCAAAATTTGAATGAAGTATTTGGTCATAGGCTCTGTTGCCTGCTGGCCTTTGCATGTCATCTGCAGCTTCTACAAAACTCCCCCCAAAATTCCCATTTAATTTCTTATGCTGACCCGCAATATAACAAAATTGCAATGGGGAAAGCCGTGATGTGGAAAGGATAACCATATTTGTATTCTCAGTGCTTATCACACTATCTGGCTCATTGTAAGGTCTATGTATCTATTGGAGAAGAAGCTCATAGGCTTTACCATACTGTCCATGACACACAAACAAAAAAAAAATGATTAAGAGCCCTCATCCTAGGTGATTTCTTAGAATCCCATTTAAATATTTAGAACTTGCAAAATATGGAGGCAAGTTGAAGAGTCTCCTCTGTATGTATTTTTCTGCTATAATACTATTTCCCAAGGAGCTAACATCTTATCCTCTAACCTTTTGCCACAGTCTTCACAATTGGCCATATGTCCTGGCAAAAAGTTAACAAAGCCAAGGATCTCATTAAATTTTATGACAACCACTTAAAGAGAGAAGGGATGTTGTTTTTAAATCTCTGTTTTGCAATACTGAAGATTGCAAGAGTCACTGAGTGTAAATAGTAAACCTTCACAAAGAGAAATTGGCAGTCATTCTATCAGTCAAAAGTCAAAGTGTCCTTTCCCCACCTAGCTCCATTTCCCAATGTTGTTGAAATTTTTCCTGATTGAGTATTTTTTCTCAATCAATGTTCTCATCAATGCTTTCATATACATCTGTCATATCTTCAGAAGATGTCCTGCAGCTCACATGCTAATGTTTTGGGGTTTTTTTTTTATTTTGTTTTTGCAAGGCAATGGGGTTGAATGACTTTCTCAAGGTCAAACAGCTAGATAATTATTAAGTGTCTGAGGCTGCATTTGAACTCAGGTCCTCCCGACTCCAGGGCTGGTGCTCTATCCATTGTACCATCTAGCTGACCCCTACTCACATACTAATATAAAGAACATATTTTACAGTGAAACTTTAGATGTATTTTATAGGAAATGCATAAAAAAATTTCAAAATCATTCTTATGTGAGAGAATTA
Source organism: Macrotis lagotis (assembly GCF_037893015.1). Taxonomy (NCBI): domain Eukaryota; kingdom Metazoa; phylum Chordata; class Mammalia; order Peramelemorphia; family Peramelidae; genus Macrotis; species Macrotis lagotis. The sequence goes on along the minus strand of NC_133658.1, from coordinate 709,462,780 downwards.
AGCATTTACCAACTGTTCAATATTATGTACCCTAGCAAAGGTAGTCTTTCCTGTTCAAAATAATTGTACATGGAGATTTTGGAGTAAATATTTGAGCAAAGCATCTATCCACAGGTACAAGACAGGACCCCCCTGAGCAATCACAAGCAGTAGCATCTCTTGAAATAATTCTTACCAAGAGATCTTTTTTTTTTTAGGTTTTCTTTGAAAGGCAAACAGGGTTAAGTGGCTTGCCCAAGGCCACACAGCTAGGTAATTATTAAGTGTCTGAGACCGGATTTGAATCCAGGTACTCCTGACTCCAGGGCCAGTGCTTTAACCACTGCGCCACCTAGCCGCCGCCCCCCCCTTACCAAGAGATCTTTCTGGCCACCCTTGGTCTCTTTGTTTTTGACATCTCCTGAATGTATATGACATGCCATAAGCATATTAACCATATCTCTCCCCCACTCCATTCTACTCAACTATCAAATTTATCTTTTTAAAATGCTATCTCTTTGCCATCCTCCTCTATCACACCCCATACCGCATATTCAATAAATTCAATGGTTTCCTATTGCCCCCAAGATCAGTATAAATTCTGTCTTATAATGTCCTCCATAACCTTGCTCCTATTTTTTCAATGTTCTTATAATTTAAACCCTTCCCCATCACCGTGTACTCTATAATCTAATGACAATCTAGCCTCTTTGCTGTTCCTCCCCTTGTCATTCCGTCTCTGGAATATGTATTTTCATGAGCTGTACCCCATGGATTGTATGCTCATCTTTCTCATTTTTGCCTTCTGACTTCCTTCAAATCCCAACTGAACTCCTACCTTCTACAAGCAGTCTTTTCCAAACCCTTTCTTACTTAAGGCTAGTGCCTTCTGTCTCTGTTCATTAATTCTGATTTATCCTGTAACCATTTTTTTTTGTTCATAATTGGTTGCCTGCTGGCTCTCCACCTAGACTGTGAGTTCCTCGAGGGCAGACCGTTTTTTGTTTTTCCTTGTACCCCCCCAACAGTTAGCACATAGTGTAACATATAGTAGATGCTAAATAAATGTCTACTGATTGATTGATAATTGACTTAGCAAATGCCACGTCATTGACTTAAACATTACATCAACACATCAAAAACTTTGCATTATGGCACCTGAGATCATGGATTTAGTCCCAAAAGGGACTTCTCAGGGGTCATTAGATCAAATGCACTCAATTTACAGATGACAAAATGAAGTCAAAAAGAAGCTAAGTCATTTGTCCAAGATAAAACAGATCCAGCATTCAAACCTAGGTTCCCTTCTATGACTCTTCCCTTTTTGCCCTACTTGAGATACCACTGCTCCCTTACATATTCACTAAATCTCCTACAGCCCAATAGTCATTGTTCTCCCCACTAGCTGTAAAGATCAGTTTTCTGAGTTCATCCATCTCATTCACTCACCTAGCTAGACTATTTGTCTCCTAGTCCTAGAATCTCATTTAAGATGTGGACCTTTAGAGAAGCACATGCTGCATCCCATTGGTAGGATGTAATCTTCTGGGGGAGGGGGTGGGGAGGAGAGGGATTATTTAATTATAAAAATTTATCAAATTAAATTCAATTATTAACAGCTTCTAGTTTCTAAAAAAGGTTCCACTTTAGACCATCCTTCTCTGTAATCTTGCCAGCAAAAAAAGAAAAAGAGCACACAATAAAACTTTATACTTAAAAAAAATCCCCAACATATTTTAATACTACTTTATATTACATTTAAATATGGTTTCAGGAATACTGTAACACACAATTTTCATTATAAACACAGACTGGTAAATGAATAAGGACAGGGGATCAATTCTAATATACTGGATTTGTCCAGCAACACAATCTGGATACATCTCACATCGTCATGGTTAATAAGGTCTGTTGACCAGAACCAAGAAATAGCTACTGAACTAAATTTGCAAATTGCCATAGTATATAGTAGTATTAGAGCCTTTTCTCTATACAATTAGATGGCGGGAGGGAAGAAATAAATTTGGTTTTTGTTCTTGAGGATCTAGGGAGGCAGTTTGGTATAATGGAAAGAACCCTAGTCCTGGAGTCAGCAAGGTTCAAATTCCATTTCAAATGTTACTACTTATGTGACCTTCTTCAAGGTTGCTCATTTTTAAATTGAGAGTAGGATTAGGGTCTATGAGGTGCCCTTATGACAACGTTGATCATTATAAAATTTTTATTTTTGGAAAACCTATACAACAGCTAAATAAAAATTCTGAGGACCTGTGAATAGAAATGCCTCAAAGCCTGTGACATTTTATTACCTCTGTCTAGACTGCTTCCCCCTCCCAACCCCTGAAATTTTAAGGTTCAGTGTTTAGTATGAGACATATTTCTGCCCGGTTATATAAGCTTTTCAGGTGAACAGTCTGAGCACTAAATCCAATATAGATTGAGTTGTAGATGTTTAATAAATGTTAGTTGTTCTCATCCAGCCTACACAATTCTCCAAATGTAGCTTTCCTCTTTTTGGATTTTTAAAATAATTGTAATAGATTAAGCTCTTATGTTAAAAATTAAAGGATTTTTAATTACCACATTACTTATCCTTTAGATTTTCTTTCTTTTCAATTTATGGAATAAAACAAGCAATACCATTACATAGTTTGATTTAAAAAATGTTTGCACATGAAACTACAAATCTTGCACAACTTGCTATTCTTTTCAAATATACAACAAAATTATCACATGAAATTCTTTTTCTTTCCCTTTCTTTCCCTCCTACCCTAGAGATGGGTGGCTACCATAGACACAAATAGCTATTCATATATATATATATATATATATATATATATATATATATATATATATATATATATACATATATTATTTGTAGGTGTATAAAATTATTCTATACATACTTCTATTTATCAGTTCTTTCTATGAATGAATATAGTATCTTTCTTTACATGTCCTTTATAGTTAATTTGGATATTTATGTTAGTCAAAATAATTTATTCACTCAAAGTCATTCTTAAAACAATATTGCTGTTACTGGTTACAATGTTCTCTTGGTTCCGTTCCCTTCACTCTTCAATATTTTGTGCAAGACTTTCTTGCTCTCACCCAATTCAGATATTTTCCTTAATATTTAAGATGGTTTTCACTTCCTAACCTAGTGTTTTCACTGGGAATGTGTACTCACTTACATCTGGGACAACATACATATCTACCAAAGGAGAGATACGTATTACTATAAAAAGTAATAAAAATTGTCTTTTCCATCTTATGCTCCTATTCTATTCCCCCCCCCCCACTTTTTTTTGTCAAATGGAAAGAAGATGGAGTTAGCTAGGAGATGCCTCAGGAAAAGAAGCAGGAGAAGTTGCCCCAGGGGACCAATACTGATGCTGTTGAAAAGGCATTACATAGCATTACAACAGTTTTGCCCAACATTCAGTTCATAAAAACTATTGTCCTACAGCATGACCCTTCCCCACCTTCCACAGATATTGCCAATTCTCTTTTCAGTCATGGTGAATGAAACCAAGAGATACCAAAAACAAATAAAGCTATTTTGCCTTGAAAAACTAGGTGCTAATCGTATGCTGTTAGTGAAACTGCTAATTGAATAAATTTGGAATTGTGTGGAAAAAATTACTAAAATTACTAAATTGTTTATAACAGACTCAGAGATTATATTACTGGGCATATGATCTTCAGGAGATCAAAGACATAAATAGAAAATGAATAATTACCAAAATATTTAGAGAGTAGCACTTTTATTGATAGCAAAGAAGTGAAAAGAAAATAGTTACTCATTGATAAGAATATGGCTCAAAACACTATGGTATATGAATGGGATTGAATATTATTGTGGAATGAATCCTGGATTTGACATTTAAAGTCCTTTGCAATCCAGTTCCAACTTACCTCGAGGCTTATTTTACATTCTCCTTCACATACTTTACATTCCAGCCAAATTGACCTTCGGCTATTCTCCATACATGAAATGTCACCTTCTACTTCTTTGACTTTACATGTCATAGATTCTTCATAGGATCCCTACCTTTCTATGAAGTTCAGTTCCTCCTTTTGGAAGCCCTTCCTGTTCTCAACAGTTGGGAGTGCTCTCCTCCTACTATTGGAATTTTTTTCAGTTTTCTGTTTACTTATCTGTGGATGTATTGTTTCCCCTCAATAAAATGTTAAGTTTCTTGAAATCAGAAATTATTTCATTTTTCTTTTTTGTAACTCTGCATCTACAATAGTGACTAGCACCTGCTAATAGGCTTAATAAATCTTTGTTTGAATTTAATTAAAATGAATATGAGAAAATTGGAGAAATTTAGGAAGATTTTTATGAACTGATGCAGAGTGAACTAAGCAGAGTCAAAATAACAATATTTTTAAGTTTTTCAAAAATTCAAATTAAAAAGATCACTCAGAAGATGAATTCTGAGTAACTGGAAACCAATAATAACCCTGTAAAACTGATAATGAGCAAAATATACCTCTATACTCTGAGCAAAATTGAGGGACTTTTGGGGGAATAGTAATGCATTCATTAATAGACTCAGTCATCTGTTTGGATTGCTTTTAATTGATTTTTTTATTTAAAAATAGGAAGCAGAATAGCAAAAAAATGATATTAAAAACACAGATAGTAGCAAAACTTGTTTAAAAAAAACAAAAAACCCCCAAAAACTAATGTATTCATTAGAATCAGTTGGTGTCAGGGTTTCAAAGTACCCTTCAGAGATAATTCTGTTATCAAGACAGAGGCAACATGAATGCATTCTCTAATTGTCTTTTAGAAGTGTACTGAAGCCAGCTTCTACTACTTAGGAAATCAATTTTTAAATTGTCCATGTGTGCATTTATTCCTTAGAAATCAGCAAATGAGCTTGGTTTTATGTATGGTTGATTGTCTAGATTTAAGAAAGTACTGGAGAAAATGTTTAAAATGCAGATTAAACTAGAAAGTGTTTCTAGAATGCATTTTTCTTCCAGAAGTAGTTGTTTAACATTTCCTAACCTACCACTGGCTTAATTTTTTTTTAATTTACTATTGTCAAGAATAGTACTTTTGTGAGAAAAGGGAAAAAAAACTAGCTACTTCCTCCCAAATAGATGGAAGGAGCCTTTAATCCCCATGAAGTTTCAATTCCCTCTTTTTTTTTAATAGGTGAGGGAAGATAGGCTGTGAGAGGGGAGAGAAAAGTTTATTACCAATTTAGTTATCCCTAGGACTGATTTGGCCTTACTATATATACTATAATATAATACTATCTTATACTACATGAAGAAAGAAGAGTCCTTTCTGAGGAATCAAGATAGCCAACTGCAGGGAGATAACTGTGGCAAGATGTGAGAAAATGCCAATAATCTTGTTTAGCCTTAAATCTTTCCCACACTGGTCTAAAATGATCTCCAAGTATTCCCAAGGTGTAAAATACAAAGTTAGAAAAATTGTCACCTCTCATAAGTCAAATGTAGATATTGATTTATGAAGCATAAATGTTCACAGTGCCAATTCAGCAATCAGCTCACTAGCTAGCAGAAGCTGGCCCTAGCACACCCCCGAAATACATTTTTAGAAAATGCTTTCATTGCCTCTGCATTTGGAGCAGAAATAGGTTTGAGGGTTATTCTGATGAATTGGAAACCTGCCACTGAGTCTAATAAATCCATTAGTTTTTTTTCCTTCCTTCTTTCCTTTGCTTTTTTAAATAAGTTTTACTGCTACATTTGTTTTTATATCATAATCATTTCTGACTTCTGTGCTCCTATTTTTTAAATAAATAAAAAAAGCCAATTAAATAAAAACAAAAGTTGGGCAGGGTAATGAGATGACACCTTCAGACCTGAGGTAAGGGTATACAAGCTGAGTCAGTTTCAAACATTTTCAGTTTACCAAAAGTATGAGTGGAGATTCAGGAGAACGAATTGGTTGATTAACCCAATTAAATTCTATTACCTTAGCTACTATCTTAAGATAGTATATGGTACTGAAAGCTACTGGTAGGGTCTCAAGGCTAGCTATGCATCTTCCTCTACCTGCAGCTGATAGCCATGGTTTCTCAGAAAGAACTCTTTTCTTCTTTAATTCCTTGTACTAATTTAAAAAAAAGAGAAGCCAAATGGGCCAGTGAAGTTTAACTGAGAGCACAATGCTAGAATGCTATTAGGAGGGTCTTCTACCCTTCTCTGGCCAAAGGAGGAAGCCCCATAGAAACACAAATTGGAAAGGACTCAGTTAACAAGAAGGTGGCCTGTTATTGGCTATTATGGAGTACTTTTTTAACTTGATATTTTATTTTATTTTTCTAGTTACATGTAAAGTTTTTCAACATTCATCCATGTGCATATTTTTAAGTTATATAATTTCCTTCCACCCTCCCTTCCCAACCCCCTCCCCTCAGCGGCAGTCAGGTGAATATTGCACATACAAATTTGCATTAAACATGTTTACAGATTAGTCTTTTTTTTGGTATGAGAATTAGGATTAAGGGAAGAGAAAGAAAACCATGAAATAGGAAAGAAATCCATAAGAAAAAATTTTAAAAATGTGAATGTAGTGTTCATTCAGTTGCTGAAGGGTACTTTTGTTTTGTTTTGCTTTTCTTCCTCTGGTTGGGGATAGCATTGTCCATAGCTGTTCTCCTAGGGTTGTCCTAGCTCTCTGAACTGTTGAGAAGAGTTGTATCCATCTAGCCTGATCAACTCATAATATTGTTGTTCATGTGTTTTCTTGGTTCTGCTTATGGAGTACTTTCAATACTTCAAAGTATCCATGATCTCATTGAAGTCGGTTCTTCAAATCATTACCCTTTCGTACATGCCTGTCCCGTGCCCTAATCCAAATCTTGACTGTGTTTTTCAGAAGGATCCCAGTAGACTTTCTTCTAGTTCTTTTCACACAAAAACCAATAGAATGTGCAAACTGTCCATCTGTTAACCTTTGATGACCATCCCAAGCTTCATTCCTCTTCCCCACCTCAATCATCTAGTTCTCTGATATTAACCTTTACTCAGTTTCTCCACAAAATTTTTCATGTGTCACATATTTCAGCCTGCTGATGCCCAGGATGCACAAAATGGAAATTCTTTCTGGATTATATTTTTAAAATAAAAACTTGTTTGGTTTAAATTTCATCTTCTTGCTCACTGATGAGGAATTCTGGGTTGATTGTGGTAGGTTATTTTTCTTTTCTCAAAATATTTAGAATCTCCCAAACCTGAGATTATGTTCTGAATTAACTTTCAATTTTTAAGTCTGAACTTAAAATAACAATTTAAGACCCTGTCTAACCTCACTGGAAATTCTTCTCCTGGCAATTTCCCTTTTTTCAAACCTTCCTCTCTTCTTCAACTTATCCCTCCAGTTTGTTTCTCCTTGCCATTTCCCCTTCCATCTGTCCACTCCTTAGCCTTCCTGATAAAACAAATTCAAAAGAATCTTGCTTGCCTCTTCCACACCGAGACTGATTTACTGTCTAATGACTTACTGTCTGATGTTTGTCAAATAACTTTTGAATTTTTTAAATTAATTTTAATGGGAAAATGTCCATCTATACAATACAACATAAAGAGAATTTAAAATGAATCTCCCTTTCACAATTTACTTTTTAAAAAAACTATGTAATAAATATTATACATCATTTTCAAAGCTACCCTGATTTTCTGTACCTCCTAAGTTTTGTTTCGTACTCTGCTGTGCACTTTTTATTGATTTTCCTCCCACGCTAGAGAAGACCACCATTAGAGATGTGTGTTTTGTGTGTTTGTGTGTGTGTGGAGAGAGAGAGAGAGAGAGAGAGAGAGAGAGAGAGAGAGAGAGAGAGAGAGAAACCATACTCTATACTTCTATTTATCAGTTCTTTCTCTGGGCAGCATCTTCTTTCATATGTCCTTTGTATTTGATTTGTGTTTTATAATACTTGAAATAACATAGTCATTCACAGTTGGTCTTTGAACAATATTGCTCTTATTATATATAATTCTCTTGGTTTTATACAATTCATTCCTCATTATTTCCCACAAGATTATTTTTTTCTAAAATCAATCAGCTCATTATTTCTTACAGCAAAGTGCTATTACATCACAATCATATGCTACCATATGGTTCGTTGCCATCACAAAAAGAGCTGTTATCAACATTTTAGAACATATACGTTATTTTCCCTTTTTTTCATAATCACCTTAAGAAACAAACCTAATAGTGGTATTGCTGGATCAAAGAGTATGTACAGTTTTATAACTCTTTGGGTATAATTCCAGATCTCCCCAATGGTTGGATCTGTTCACAGTTACACCAACAGTATATTGTGTTCCAATTTTTCCACATTTCTTCCAACATTTGTCATTTTTATCCTATCATTTTAGTCAATCTGATAGGTCTGTGATGAAATCTTAATGCTGTTTTAATTTGCATTTCCCTAATCAATAATGATTCAAAGAATTCTTTTCATATTACTATATACAGTTTTGATTTCTTCATTGAAAAACTGCCTGTTCATTTTCTTTGACCATTTATCAATTGGAAAATGGTTCATATTCTTATAAATTTGACAAAATTCTCTATATATTTGTGAAAGGAGATTTTTACCTAAGAAACTGTCTATATTTTTGCCCCAATTTTCTGCTTGCCTTCTTCTCTTGATTTTTATTTGTATAAAACTTTTTTAATTAAATATAATCAAAATTATTCACTTTACTCCTCACAAAACTCTCTGCCTTGTTTATTCATAAATTCTTCTCCCATTCATAAGTCTGATAGGTAATATATTCTTTTTTTCTAATTCTCTTATTTCCCCTTATCCTTATATACATATATATATATCCATTACCTATCTATTTATCTATATTGATCATGTATCCATTTTGACTGTATCTTGATAATGATCTAGATACTGGTCTATGCCCAAATTCTGCCAAAATGCTTTCCAGTTTTCTCCAACAATTTTTACAAAATAATGAGTTCTTATCCCAAAAGCTTAAATTTTTATACTTGTCAAACACAAGGTTACTATCATCATTTACTACTGTGTATCATATGTCCATTCTGTTCTACTGACCTATCTCTTAGTACTAGATAGTTTTCCTTATAATATAGTTTAAGATCTGGTACTGCTAAACTTCTTTTTACATCTTTTCAGTAATTCCTTTAATATTCTTGACCTTTCATTACTTCAAATCAATTTTATTTTTTCCTAGATCAGTAAATAATTTTCTGATGGTTTAATTGGGATGAATTTAAATAATTAGATTAGGTAGAACTGTAATTTTTATTATATTGGGTCCTCCTGTCCATGAACAATTAATATTTCTCCAATTGTTTAAATTTGATTATTTGTATAAAAGGTTTTAACTTATTCCTGGGTTTGTCTTGGTAGATAATACCTCCAGGTCTTTTACACTATCTACAGTTATTTAAGATAAGATATCTCTAATAATCTCTTCTTGCAGGATTTTATTGTTGATATATAGAAATTCTGATAATTTATGTAATTTTAGTTTCTATCCTGCTACTTTCCTAAAAGTATTGTTTCAATTGACTTTTAGTTGAATGTCCAGAATTTCCAAGAATAACATACAATCCTCTATAAAAAGAGATATTTTTATGATCTCATTGCCCATTCTGATCCCTTTAATTTCTTTTTCTTCTTTTATTGCTATTGCTAGCATTTCTAATACATTATTGATTTAATATTGGTGATAATGGGCATCCATCACTCCTGATCTTATTGGGAAGGCTTCTAGTTTATCCCCATTACAAATAATGCTTGATGATGGTTTTAGGCATAAGCTTCTTATCATTTTAAGGGAAAATCCATTTATACCTATTTTCAAGTGTTTTTGAATATGAATGAGTATTGTATTTTGTCAAAAGCCTTTTCTGCATCTATTGATACAATCATATGATTTTATTACTTCTAGATATAATCAGTTATGTTAATGTTTTTTCTTATGTTAAACCATTCCTGTATTTCTGGTATAAATACCACTTGACCACAATGTATTTTTGTGATATTTCGTTGTAGCCTCCTAGCTAACATTTTATTTAGGATTTTTGCATCATACTCATTAATGAAATTGATCTATAATTTTCTCAGTCTGTTTTTGCTCTTTCTAGTTTGGATCTCAGCATCATTTTTTTTTCATAAATGGAGTTTGGTAGAATTCCTTCTTTGCCAAAATTCCAAATAACTTATTTAATATTGAAATTAATTAATCTCATGTTTGATAGAATTCACTTGCAAATCCAACTGTTTCTGATACTTTTTTTCTCTTTAGGAAGTTTATTTATGGCCTGTTCAATTTCGTTTTCTAAAACAGGTTTATTTAAATATTCTTTTTCCTCTTCTGTTTATCTAGATTTTATATTTTTGTAAATTTTTTTTTTTGGCAAGGCAATGGGGTTAAGTGACTTGCCCAAGGTCACATAGCTAGGTAATTATTAAGTGTCTGAGGTCGGATTTGAACTCAGGTACTCCTGACTCCAGGGTCCATGCTCTCTCCACTGCACCACCTAGCTGCCCCATTCACTGTGCCACCTAGCCACCCTCCACTGTGCCACCTAGCTTCCCTGTAAATATTTTTCCATTTCATTTAAATTGTTAAATTTATTGACATATATTTGAACAAAATAACTCTCTACTGTTACTTGATTTCATCTTCATCAGTGGTATATTCACCCTTTTTAATTTTTGAAAATAGCGATTTGGTTTTTTCTTTTTTTAAGTCATAGTGGTAAATAGCTTATCTATTTTTTCATAAAAACCAACTCCACATTTTATTTATTAATTCAATAATTTTCTTTACATTTGATTTTTATTAATTTAACCTTTAATTTTAGGGATTTCTAATTTGATGTTTAATTGAGGATTTTTAATTAGTTCTTTTTCTAGTTTTTAAAAATTATATACCCAATTCATTGGTCTGCTCTTTCTCTATTTTATCACCAAATCATTTGACATTTCTGCAACTCAGTTTGCAATGAAGGAAAAAATATTGTGAAAGAGTCATGGATTAACACTGAAAATATTATAAGACAAAGGACAAAAATAGATACTAAATATCATAATAATAACATTTATATCTAAATTGTGACATTTATATTTATAAATTATAGATAATTGTATTTATCTAGTTCTTTAAAGTTTGTTAAGCATAGATATACTCATTTGAGCCTAATCACACCAAGAAGTAGGTACCAGAGGTACTGCTAATCTTGATTATACAGATAAGGAAACTGGGGCTCAGAAAGATTATATGATATGCAAGATTACACATTATGTCATGTTTCCTAGATCTGACTACAAGTTTGGCACCTTACCAAAGATGCTATGATATCTAAGTCAACATCTATATTATATATCCATACAAGTTTTATATATATATATATATATATATATATATATATATATATGTATATATATGTATATATGCGACCATTTTCCAAGAGATGTAAAATGTTGCCATGTTTGGGAATGTAAAATAAATTTAACCATAGAAACATAAAATACATTTAATCATAAAAACATAAAATACATTTACTCATAGAATCATAATACTATCATTCTGCCATATTGATTTTAGTAACTAATGTACTTTAAAAAACTTTTCAAAAATATTAGTGTTTTATCTTAATCAAGAAAATGGTCACCTTTGCCCAATCAAATTTTTCTTCTGTTATCTGAATTCCTCATTCTTTCAGAAGCAGATCAGAGCACAGTGAGACTTTTTTAACATGCCAAATCACAGGATTAAGAAAACCTGAGACTGTTGAGAAACATTTGGATGTTGTCTGAAAATTATTTTTACCATTTGCATAGTACTTGTCGCATAGTAGGCTACTCCTTAGTTATGCTTTGATGGACTCATTAGCATATTAGATTGTAGCTATGGTAGTTCTTTAAGCTCTAAAGATACCTAGATATAGAAAAGATGAAAGAGCCTTGTCAAGAAGCACTGGTGATGGATGACAAGGGGAGCACAGCAGGAAGACCACAGGTGCCTTGCCGGCCAAAGACCTGGGCCTAGTCTCAGAAATGTCTGTGGCCAGTAATTTATCCTTGGGTTAGTCATTTCTCCTCCCTAGACTTCAGCCTCCTCACCTGCAGAACCAAGAGGCTGACTCATCATTGCCTTCCTAGCATTTCTACATGGAGTGAGTGGGGAAGAATGGACAAGGCACTTTCATTACTGCTTAATTTCCTAATAGCATGGTATCAAGAAAAAAACAAATTTAGTTCATTTCCCCTGGCTCAAACAGGACATTTGCCTCCTGTGATTACATCAGCAGGGAGTTGAAGCTGAAGGAAAACTAATAAAATGATCCACATGAAGCTACAAATAACAACAATAAGACAGCAGCTTTCCTGAAGACTGTCCTCTGGGGAGAGAGCAGCTGATTGACCCAATCAATCCAATGGGAGCTAAGGACCTCGGTCTAGATGTTTAACCATCCTGAAAAGAGGTCTGGGCATAAACAAGGACAAACCATGAACTACTCTAAAATTTCATATAAAAGAAGAAAACAGAAAATCATCACAGGAAATCATGATGTTCAAGTCCTGAGGTAAACTAAACCATAGGGACAATGACAGCCTGCAAAGCACTCAAAAGAAGTCTTATCTTTAGCATACCTCTTCTAAAACAAGTCAACTAAAATGAATCAACAGCAAAAATATTTTACATTTTTCTGCCTGCCTTAATAGTACATTTAATCTTGAAAATTCAACATAGGAGAGCAAAAAGTCACAAATGATGAGATTCCATTCTTAGATTTGACTTCTGCATCTCAGCTTATGTTTTAGGTGAACTAACTGAAAATTAGTTTAAATTCAGGTGATTAAGTTCAGAGTAAAGCCTATCAATCTTGCTTTCCCTCTGCCATTATAGGAAAACTCTGTAACTGAAGTGACTAAGAAGTCACTTCTCACCAACCCGAAATCCTAACTCCATGATTTAAGTGTAGGTCCTCTACCCTGGCTCTACTTTCTCTCTTAATAAGGTCATGATTTCAGATACCACTTTTATGTATATAACTCTTATTTTAAACAATTTAAGCTTGACCAAGCACTTAATAATCATAACTTATTTGATCCAAATAATAGCCTTGGGAAATAGATGCTTTTATTCTCATTTTATAGATGTAGAAACTGAGGCAAAGAAAGCAAATAATACAACTAGGAAGTTTTTGAGGCCATGTCATGTCTCATTTTGGACCCAAAACCATACCCACTGTGTCACTTAGCTGCCTGAACTTTGTGCTTTGCATGTAAAGGGTCTTTAAATCTGAAAAGAAGGGTGATGTTATTAAGTCAAGTGCAGAAGTCATATATTATTTTTTGAGAGGGATTATGATTTAGTGAAGTGTGAAAAATAAGAGTAAGGCTAATTCTAGAAAGGGGAAGCTAGATGGTTTAGAGGATAGAGCTATAGGCCTGGAGTCAATAAGACCTGAGTTCAAATATAGCCCCAGACGCACACTAGCTACATGACCCTGGGCAAATTACTTAACTCTTGCCTCATTTTCCCCACCTGTAAAACAAGCTGGAGAAGAAAAATGACAAACCATTCCCATGTCTTTGCCAAACCCGCCCCCCCCAAAAAAACCTCTAGCTTAGGATCAGGAAAAGTAGGACACAACTAAAAATGACTGAACAACAACCTCTCTTGATTACCTTATGAAGCACTATGTTCCACTGCACTAGCAGTTTTCAAAAAATGGTTGAAGAACCACTTGACAGGTATATTAGAGTGAAAGTCCTTCAGAAAGATTTGGACTTGATTGTATTACAGGTCCCTTCCAATTTAATGAATCAAAGTGCCTGAGTTGTATTCATAGCTCTGCTAAAAGAACTATGATCTTGGTGATTCTCTTTAAATGAGATCCAGAAAAGTCTCATTTTTCTGACTTGTTAAACTAGGAAATTGGACTAGGTCAGATGTTCTTAACTTGATATTTACCAACCCCAATGTTTGTGGGATAGATATCTCTATATGGATTTAGAGAAGTAGATCTAACTCTAAATCCATATAGAGACATCTTTATTTTCTCTAATTTTTGGTCTTTGTAGTCCTTTTTGTTATTTTGTATATTCAAAAACATTCTGAAAAGTCATCCACAGAAGCAAACAGATCTAGACCACAAGAAAATTTGAGAATCCCTGGATTGTAAGATCCTTAAATTTTCATGATTTCATTAAAAGTTGCATTGCCATTAGTCTTTAGACTTGACAGGAATGTTTGCACATACAGCTATGGAACACCATATGAAACTTCTAACTGTTCACTTACCACTGTCTCCTTAGTCATTGTCTTTTTTCCTTGTTCTAAAATCCCCATGCAGCACTTTTCTTTTTTTATTTTAATTTTTAAATTTTTTTTAAGGCAATGGGGTTAAGTGACTAGCCCAAGGTCTTATAGCTAGGTGAATTATTGAATGTCTGAGGCTAGATTTGAATTCAGGTCCCCCTGACTCCAGAGCCCATGTTCTATCTACTGCCACCACCTAGGTGCCCCTGCAGCACCTTTCTTGTCCCTTTAAAGAGATATGAAGATTATCTAATATTATCAAACAAGATCCATTGCATACAAGTAGATAGAAAAACCCAGTACTATTTTAGGCTGATGTTCATTTCAACAGTTTCTGAAATTAGAGTTTGTTTGTTTTTTAAGTCATACAGGCCAGTAATGAAGAAAGCTAATGACCTTTATTATTCCATATTTTTAAAACTCATACAAAAGGATGTATGGGAGTAATCTGAGATACCCAAAGGCAGGGGCATTGGAGTAATAGCATGAATAGAAATGTCCGAAGCAAGCTAGCAGTCGCTCTAGAGGACACTTCTGGGTTGAGAGATGAAGATAGAAAGAATACTGCAGAAAAAGGGATGGATATTAGCAATGGAATTTTGGAGATCTTGTCCTTAATGGGGGTTTAGAATACTCAAACTCTGCCATTTTTTTTCAAATAGTAAAATACATGATTTCTTTTTCTTCTCTCCACCAGATCAACTCAGTGCAGTGCCTACTGCCAAACCATGGATTCTACAGGGAAGAGATAGGTTATCATTCAGATGCATTTGATTTGCTTCCAATTTTTAATATGACAGGGAAAAAGATGCCCAAAATGTCTGGTTATACATGAATGCTATATGAAGTTTCCAGGAAAGGGCAGGCGAAGGGAATGTCCTGAGCAAAGTCAACTAACAATGAACCTTAACAACTTCAGAGAAGATTCCCAAATCACAGAGCTGTTTCTGGGCTCTCAGAACAATAGTTAATATTGGAAATATAATGTCCTGGGAACTCCATTTTAGGAAGCACTTTTGGTATGCTGGAAAGTGTTTGGAGAAGGCCAGCTAGGCTAATGAGAATCTCTGGGGTCATCTTATATCAAAACCAATTTAAGGAGCTGGGACATTTAGCCTAGAGAAGAAAACATGGGTTATGAATGCAGAGTTGGAGTGGGGATGGGGGTAGGGAAGGGAGAGATGTTCACTGACCTCAAGAATGTGAAAGGCTTTAATACCGAAAAGGGAATAAATTTGTTCTCCTCAGTCACAAAGGACAGGGCTGAAAGTAAAGGGCAGATAGGAAAATTGCAGGGAAATTTTGGGAGGGGGCTAAATGTAGGGAAAACCTTCTGAAGCTATAGAAAAATGACGAACAGGCTTCCTTAAGGAAGGTAGTGTAAAGGTTTACAAAGAGGAAAGGAATAACCTGTTTAATTCTTAAAAGGGAATCTTGGTCTGTTATAGATTGGGCAATCTATAACTTCTGAAGTCTCCTCCAGTTCTGAAATTCTGAGATCCTTGTCAGAAGTGCTACTATTTTTTTCTCAATCATATCCCAAGTTATAGGGAGTTAAAAGGTTATTTCCAGATTATAGCACTTATCCTAGCTCACAAACCAAAATAATGCTTTGCAAAGAGCAGAAAAGAGCACTTCATCGTTTGACTTGAAAACATTTTATTTAATTTATACAAATAACTACTAAATACAAAAAGTAGATTAAAACAAAATAGTTATTTTTTTCTGGCAGAGTTTAAATGCACATAATGTATAATTCAGAAGAAAATGCATTTCCCCCCCACAGCATTCAGGACTAAAGTTCTACTGAAATCTTTAATTGTTTCTAAATCAGTAAGATATTCGGTGGTGTTTTGTGGGTAATGGCTAAATACGTTCTGCATACGAACTGAAAAAAAATATATATTACAGACTACACACATACAAATGTGAAGCACTTAAAATGTGACTCTTAACTGATAATACAGAAAATGTCCATTTCAGATAATAGTGTTAAAAACATTTGTGTAATAAAATCATGAGACCACATAAAAATAAGCTTTAACATGCACTAGTCAGTTTTGTGAAAACTGCTAAGTGCTCTAGTAATAAATAATTTGCCAAGTCGTTTATAAACAATTCCTAATGTTCGGCATTATTGTAAACATCAGCACGTGTAAAATGCAGCGAAGTCTGACAGTTACATTTCTTTTTGCCAAATTGAATTCCTATTATTCAGACGGATCAGTGGAGTACAGAGCCAATTTTTTTTTGGCAAGTTGGGTTTTAAAATTAATAGTAACAGTGCAAGTAAGGAATGCAAAGAATTCCTAGTGCAATAAAGGAGAGAAGCACAGGCAATATTGCTGATTAAAAATTTACCACATCCTCGCGTTCCCTGGGATGGGGGGGAAATGTCTAGGAGCCCTGTGAGAAGAGCTCCAAGCCATCATCATAATGCCCAGATCTTTGTCTTCGGATTTCTCTGTGTTCCTTCAGGTCACATCTTTTGCAACAGTACATCCAGCGTCAAGTCTCTGAAGTCTGAACAGTTTGTGAAATGCCCATTTTTAGAGTCATTGAGCGAGGTTCAGGTGGTTTTAATGTCTCCCAAAGAGATGGCTAGAGAAGATGTCTTTCTTGACTAAGAAGCCATTTTTTGGGAAGGGATCAGTTCTGACAAATCGTCAGGTCAGCATATTTCCAGACTGGACAATGACAACAACAACAACAAAAAATCTTCCATCTTGACAGCACCACGAAAATGTCAACAGTCAGTTTTCAATTTATCTAAGGAATTATCAATTTTGGTCAAAGTCTTTTTGATACGCAGAGCTGTTAGTCTTGCAGATGAATTCTGATACCAGCACTCTTTCATAAGCTTAGCCAAAGAGGTTAATGTCTAAGGGAAGAAAAAACAAACACCAAAGTCACAAACTCCCCTTTAGTCACTTGTTAGCTCAGAGGACAGAATATGTAGCTGTGGTCTTTGCAGCTCTTAAGGGGCTAAGATAAAGTCAAGGTGATGTTATTGCTGTATTCCTTAAACACATAAACAAACTTGTGAACCGATAAAGACTCCAGGTTTGTATTGCATGGACTTTATCCTTTGACCTTTCAACAGCAGAGGCTGAGTTTATCTGGTAAACTATGCAGCACGTGCCATACTTTTCATAGTTCAACGCAAGACTAGCAAAAAGGGAAAATCCTGAAATCCAATAGTAAATAGAACCATGTCTCAATTTATTAGTTCTCCTGCTAAAATCATATAACCTTTAAAGTTTAGGACCAAAGGCTAAGAATCACTGAGGATCAGTACCTAAAACAAATCTTTAGAGATAATCTAGTCCAATTCCCTCATTATATAGATGAGACATTGACATTCTGTTCAAGGTCAAAATAATATGGACAGAATAGAGGATAGCTTGAGTCCAGTGATCTACCATAAATAGGCATTCTTATAAATCTTTTGCCTTATCAAAATAGGGAGCACTTATATATACAGTACTTTTAGGATTGCAAAGTGCTTTACACGTGTTATGTCAATTGACCCTATTGCTCTTTGCAACACTTGTGGGGTAGGTGTTATTATTATTATTTCCATTTTATATTTCTGAGGGAGGATCTGAATTCAGGTTGTTTCCTGACTCCAAGTTCAATACTTGAACCCCTCTACTACCTGTCTGCCTTCTTTCACTGCTTATTATATCAAAAAATAAAAATCAAACACCCTCTTCCCACCAAGCAAATACCTAATATGGACTAGTCTCCATACATACAAGTCACTTTCTGCTTATTTCCAGTTGGCCTAAAACCCTCTCCAGATAGAATATCGTATATATAAAACACCAGGAAATTAAAAAGAGAGAGAGAATCCCTTGGACCCAGACTTGATGGGTAACTAAGATTACTTTCAAAAATTGAGAAAAAGATTAGTAAGAAACCCCTTACACTTACCGGGTCTGAGAACCATCTGTTGGGAATGTTTGGTCTCTGCTGATCCACACAGACCACCTTTCTCATATCCTCAAAACTTGGATCATTAGGGACTACATCATAAAAGGGTGGCTTATAATCTTCTACGATACCTAAACATAAGCAAGAATTAAATGCAACATCCAAGGAAGAGGACAAGTTCATACATATCATTAGTTGGGTTCCTGAAATGAGTTGTCAGTTGCCTCTAAAAGATAATAATAGCTTGTGATTTTTTGATCACTTTACAGATTTCAGATATAAGCCAGGACAAAGTGATGAATTTATTTATGCCTCAAGCTTGATTGTGATGTAGACAAGTGGTCGACTTGATTGATGTGGACACTCTGCACTACATTTGGGGAAGAGTAATTGTTGTCATTCATTTTTTGTCACTATTGCTATTGTGCTTAATTACTTGTTCTTGTTCAGTTGTTTCAGTCAAGTCCACCTCTTTGTGATCCCAACTGGGATCTTCTTGGCAAAGATACTGAAAGCCATTTCCTTCTTTAACTCATTTTAATGATGGGGAAACTCAGGCAAAGAGAGCTAAATGACTTACTCAGTGTCACAAGCTTGTAAGCATCTCAGGCTGGATTTGAACTAAGAGATCTTCCTGATTCCAGGTTTCTCAACTCAACTAGTTGCCCACTTAATCACTATTATAATGCTAAAAAAGTATCCTAGGGGAACATTCACATAACAGCAATGAGCCACAAGGTAAGAGGCACTCATGAACAAGTTTGGGCTATTCAAAAGATCACAGACTCTCAAAGTATGAGAGAGGATCACTTGTTTTACTGATGAGCAAGAGGAGACTCAGAACCTAAGGAATTAGAATCATAGTCACCCAGGTAGTGACAAGAAGCAGGATTTGAACTCAGGTTCTTTTAACCTCCCCCTTCCCTCCAATCTAGTGTTCATCCCACTGTACCATCACTAAACCAGAGTATTTGGCCAGGTACTAAAGATTCATGAAGCATTTCATTTTTGTAATTAAATTTAATGCTGAAGTAAAAGAGTCAGAAATATGCTCTGAGATAAGGTTGATATTCAGGTGATAATTAGTGAAGACAAAAACAAATTATATCCTACCCCACCCCCCACTCCATGCTAGAAAATTCAATAATAGCAAAGGGAAAGAGAGGATTGAAAAACACCACCAAAAAAATAAACTGGAAAATGCTTCTACCTGCCTTGTGTTCTGATATCTGCTCTATTTCTTTCTCACTGATTACAAGCATGTAAAGGAATGACCACAGCAGCAGCTCTTAGATTGTTGTTTGTCAAAGAAAGAAATAAACAGAGCTGAGTGAGAATGAAGAACTGATTTTTTCCTAAATCCATCTTCCTCAAAGATGGATTAGCCTAAGAGGTATCAGCTATAAAGCTTTCAAATGTCTCAGGAATCAAGAAGTTTCAGATTTCAAAACAAGCTCACAAACTGTTACTTTTTTGGCAAAAAACCTTCACCCAGAAAGAATAAAGGAACCTAGTTCTTAGATTAACAAGGTTTCTGAATCTACAGGCTTGGCGTAGAAAGTAGTACCAGTGGATTCCATTCCTGCTCTTCTATCTCTTCAGAGTTATTCCTCAATCTTCACACTACTTCAAGTCTTCAAAGATCTATGCTTTTGTTAGTGGGGAGGATCATTAGAAGCAACAGTAGTAGGAAAGTAATAATAGTAAGCTTAAAATAAGTTTTAAAATCTTATTTAAAAATTATTAAACTTTATAAGGTTAAAAGTGAACTGGGGGGCGGCTACTAGATGGCGCAGTGGATAGAGCACTGGCCCTGGAATCAGGAGTATCTGAGTTCAAATCCGGCCTCAGACACTTAATAATTACCTAGCTGCATGGCCTTGGGCAAGTCGCTTAAGCCCCATTTGCCTTGAAAAATCGTAAAAATAAAAAAAATGTGAACTAAAACTTTTGATGCACCTGTAATGATTACCTCACATCACTGCTGAGAAGTTAAAATAAGATAATGTGTAAAGTAATACTTAAGTTTCTGATACTTATTGCTACAATCACTACAACTATGATGATGACTAGTACTGCTACAAACAACCTAAGTTTCAGGTACTTACTACTACTACTACTACTACTACTACTACTACTACTACTACTACTACTTCCCTTACTAGAACTACTGCCAATACTACTACTATTACTAATGCAATTGCTATAACTATGATGTTGACTAGTACTGCCACAAACAGCCTAAGTTTCAGTTACTTACTACTACTACTACTACTTCCCTTACTAGAACTTCTGCCAATACTACTACTATTATTAATGCTACAATTACTACAACTGTGATGACTACTACCACATCCCAATTTCTACTATTTATCATTACAACTACTACTTTTCTTACTAAGACTATTATGATAATGAATGCAACTACTGAATCATACTATTACTATTAATATTAAATTACTATCATTTACTATTACTGCCATCATTGCTACTAATGTTACTACTACTTTTCTTACTACAACTATGATGACTACTACTAGTACCAGAACTAATTCTATTAATATTAGCACTATTAATGCTACTATCACAATCATAACAACCAATTTTTTTTTGTATGAATACAGCTAAGACTCTTCCCACCACTGCCTTTTTTTTTTTTTAGGTTTTTGCAAGGCAAACGGGGTTAAGCAGCTTGCCCAAGGCCACACAGCTAGGTAATTATTAAGCGTCTGAGGCCGGATTTGAACTCAGGTACTCCTGACTCCAGGACCGGTGCTCTATTCACTGTGCTATCTAGCTGCCCCCCACCATTGCCTTTCTATCAGTTTCCTTAATGCAGCTGCCCTTCCTCCCAGGTTGTTAGACAAATAAAGTAAAAGAACTATTAAAAATTATAATAAACTATATATCAGAAATAGTTTATAAATTTTTAAGTTATATAAAGGGACTTCTAGAATAACAAAGTTGTACCTTTATTGAACTTTAAATGAACTTTTAATAAATAGATTAAATATTTAGATAAGCATTAACAAAGTATATTAATAATCCTTTTTTCCCTTCCTTACAGCTATTATGCCTCATTGCCTCTCAATGTCTTTAAAAGTTGCTATGAAAAAAAAAGTTGCTATGGTTGACTTACCAAAAAACATTTAATAAAAAGAAAACAGTAAAGTATAGCAGTGGGCTATGATATTACATTAATAAGCAGTTATTATCATTTATCAGATGTTGTATTATTAGGTGCTAGGGGATACAAAAAAAACCACCCTTCCCTGTCCCCCCTCCTCCAAAGCTCACATTCTGATGGTCATGAAAACAAACAGTTATGGACATAACAAGAAATAAACAGTGAGAAAAGTTGGAAGGAGGAAAGGGATGTGAACAAATACTGCACCCCCTCCTCTCCCCTCAGGGGAGCTTGTGCGGTCAAGTGACCTATTGAGCAATGTCTTCATACAATGCTCAGCCAGTGAGAAGTCTAGCATGACTAAGTGGGACAGGTCCTCAAATAGTCAATGCTAGGATTCTACTCAAGTGCTCATAGTTTAGGACTCTGGGCTAGAATTTGTATTCTGGGGTCTAGAGTCACTACCCTGCTGTGATTAGGCATAAGAGCAGCACTTTAGTACAAGTTGCAAATCAAGGTGAGCAGAGAGTAAATAGAGAGCTGTGTTGAATTACAACAAACAACAAGAAATTCGTCTGTTTTCCATTTGTCAAACAAACAAGGATTTAATGGTGATAAACACACCATATATTTCACTTGAATTTTATATATAATATTCTTTCATATCACTCCTGCCAAAAAACCTACTATGATGATGACTAGTACTACTACCATCTCAATGAAAAAAGGAAAAACTGGGGATAGTAAACTATATCTCCTTAAAAAATAGCAACAACAGTACTGGTTTTCATGACCATTTTCCTGATCAGAAAACTGAGGCTGAGAGAAATTAAATGACCTGTCTAAGGTCACAAAACTAATAAAAGCGTTTGAGATTTTTTTGAACTCAGATCTTCCTGACTCCAAAGTCAGTACTATCCATACTCTGTTTCATTTAAAGCTGAAAAGAACCATTGCGAATTACACAGATGTTCGATTACTTCTGTTCTCTGATTTTCTTCAAATCAGTTATCTGAACTGCCAGGTCCAATCAATAAATCTATCTGTAACCTCTAATACTTTGATTAAAAGTCTTTCCCAGCAAATCATTAACAGATTATACTGGAAACATACAAATTACATTTTAGCTAAAATTGTCAGGCCATCTAATCTGATATCCTGCCTCTGTCAATTTCTGAAGTGCTTGGATAATTTCTACAAACTAAAGTTGTAATTAAAGAATAATATAAAGAGAAACTAATAAAATAAATGTAAGACTGTTCTCTAGGGGCTCAGCTAATAGTTAAGTGATGCTCTAAAGTCCAGATCAAAATCATAATTGACCAATCTGAAAAATCAAATGAATTTTTTGTGGTAGCCTAGATGCTTCCCCCCTTTCTTTGCATGGTTAGGGCAAAAAAAAAAAAATGAGTGTCATTTTACCTCTTGGAAAATTGGTATGAAGAAGAGGTACCAGGAAAATTCATTTACATTGACATAGGGAATCTGTGAATGGGAAGATGGTTATATCAACTGATAACTGATGATAAAGGATGACAAATGTCCAAAATGATGTAGATAAAGTTTGAAAATTGGATTTGATAACAACTAGAAAGGGTCTACTCTAAGCACTAAGTTCAAACCTTAAAACACTATTTGTTGTATTATCTTTGTGTCATAGTTTTCTCATAGTAGATACACTATGTACAGGGTTACAATGTCAAATAACATAGACCTAGAATTTATAATAGTTCTATAAATAGAATTTATAATAGTTTATAAAAGTACACAATGCTTTATAAAATAATTACCAATAAGAAAGCTTACATGGAAGAACTAAAAAAATACAATTTGTCTCTTTTCAAACTCTCATACTTTGTACATTTCAAAATTCTTTCATAAAGTCAAACTTAATAAATAACAAATTTGTTAATAAGTTGTCTACACCTGGTAGTTCCTAGTCCCTCTCTCTCATATTATTGATTAGTTGTAGAATATTTTAGTTTGCTTCACTGGCATAAAAACAAAACCAGTACAACATATTAATACCCATAAGGTGAAATGGCTAGTCCTTCTAAGATAGAGTACTACTGACTCTGTTCCTTCTGTCACTGGAAATTAAAGGCAATAACCAAGAGCCTGGTCTAAGTGCTACATTCTTAGAAACATCTCTCTATCAGTTTCCTTATGGCAACTGCCCTTCGTTCCACACTGGAAGTCAAATAAAAGTGGAAAGTACCATAAAAATTACAGTAAACTACATAACAAAGAATAGTTTGCTAATTTTTAAATTATATGAAGAAACTGAATAACAAAATTCATGATTAGAAGGTACATTTTCAAACTCACACAGTTCAGTTCTTTCATTTTAGAAGTTTGAACACTAAATCCAAAGACATGAAGTAATTTGTCCAACAACTAGGTAGTGACTGAAGAATTGGTTTAAACAATGTTGGCTTTCATCCTAGGTTTACATCTTCTCCACAACAGTAAGAGGGGGAATGATTTAATGGAAGCTCAAGCAAGTCCCAGGCTACTTTTTTTGATAGGACAATATTTTCAAGGCATCTCTTCAAGTGACATGGACAGAAAACTTAAGATTGAACCCAAAGATGGGGAAGGGGGGCAGTCAACAGTGAGAGACTCAAATCTAGACCTTTTTCTTATCTTGTTGCCAGAGCAACAGAACCTGAGTAGTTTTAATGGACTCTTCTCTAATTCTTCATTGCTGACTTGGATGTAAATACCTTGGAAATAAGATAGAAGAGAAACCAAGGACATGGATTATTTAAAACTTTCTTTATTTGAGCTTGTAGTTAAATAGACTTCTTGCATGACCAAGACCTTAATGTACCTTCCAGGCAGTGTACCCAGCACATACCAATGATCCTATTATATTTATCTACAGCAGCTGGCACATTAAATACTAATAGCTCCAGATGTCAAGAGCTTTCTGAGAAGGCTTTCAGTATCTGACTATAATATGTGAAATCAAAAGAGCTCATCAAAAGCCTGGCTTTCGGTTTGGGCTGAAATTGAATTCTATTTCCTTGTCCCAGTTGAGTCACATTGAGTAACCATTTTCATCACAAGAAATTATCTTATTTGTGTTTCTATCTCTGTTTTGTCATTATATTGAAGTGTGGGGGGTGCAGACAGAAACTATTACCAATATTTTTTTAAAAGTTTTTTGGAATAAGGAACTCTAAGCAAGGTAAGTTCCAGAATACTCCTGGGACTTTTAGGAGTCACATCCAGCATTACTTTTTAAAATCAAATACACATAGTCACTCTCAATTTTTCAGAGACTGAATAATCAGCTGCCAAAGTTATTGGTCTATTTTTCTTCATTGTCCTTGGTTTTCCATCTTGGTTCTATTTTAGTCAGAGGTCATCAAGATCTTCCCAAGAGGAAAGAATGTAAACTCCAAATAATTCTCTCATTTATTTCGATGTTTTAGTACAAAGGCTGGAAGATAGGGGTAGGACTTGTTTCGAATTACATATGGATTCCAATTACCCCATTACCTCTATGATTTGGTCCTTTTTATTCACCTAAAAGGACATCTCCATATCTCATCAATTAGATATAGTTGAGATAGTAAGAACACAGAATGTTTGTAAAATGGAACAGAAGTATAGCTTGAAGAGAAAGTATAACAATTATTTGTGGAAGGAGCAGTACTGTGTTGGATTATTGAAATTTTATAAATCAGGGGAAGGAAATAAAAATATTCTGGGAGAAAAACATCTATAAATTTAATTGATGCTAGAAAAGCAACTACTGAATGTTTACTGGGACATGCTGACATTTTTCATATTTCTAAATCTGAACAGGAAGGAGAGAGAAAAATATCATTGTAAAAAATGAATAATAGTCCCATTCCTTATGAAATAACACATCACAATCAGCTATTATAATTGGCTAAAAATTTTTTTGTTTGCTTCTCTGTGATTTTTATAAACTGTGAATGCATTCACCTTGCTAGCAGATTTCCTTAAAAATAGAATTATCTTGGAAACAAAGGTAAAGATAATTAGGCTACTATTAAAATATATTGGGGTTAATTATCCTGGTCTTTACTCATTTGCAGAGTAGCAAGATGGTAAAATACATCAAAATAATGAAGTATATTTATTCATTCTGCCTCCAAGAACCCAATGGGTGTTACAGTAATGCCTTCACTAAAACAGATGGAGAGAGAAATGATTCATACCAGGCCTCTGTTGAGAGCCACTGGCTCAACGGTGACACTGGTGAGACAGAATCCAAAGAATCACATGCTATGAAATTACTCTGAATATAACTACCCAACAGGAGGCTTCCTATTTTGCTACCTGCCAAGCAAAGGACATGTTGGCTTCCATCATTAATTTTAGAATGTGAACTCCTTGAGGCTGTACGCCTTTGTTTGTAGCCCTGCCCATAATGAACATTTAATAAATGTTTACTAATTGACTAACAAAAATACAAGCAATGGACATCCAGGCAAGTCATATAATAGATGGATCTTCAGTTTCCTCACCTACAAAATGAGCATATCACTAGCACTACCTTCCTCACAGACTTGTTGTAAAGATCAAATGAGAAAAGTGGCAGGTAAACAATAGTGACTTCCTATTACCTCTAGGATCAAATATTAAAATCCTCAGTTTGGCTTTCAAAGACTCTTACATTCTGGTCCCTTCCTAACTTTCTAGTCTTCTTATACCTCTTAGTACTCTGCAATGCAATGATTCTGGCTTCCTTGCTATTCCTCGAACCCAATGCTCCATTGTTCTGACTGTTCATTTTCATCAGCTATCTCCCATGCCTGGAATGCTCTCTCTTTTCACCTCCTACCTTATAGCTTCCCTGAGTTCGAGTATCAGTGGGAAAACCTTCTACAGGAATGCTAGTGCCTTCCTTCAGAGATGACCTGAGGCTACTGGTTGTTTGCATGATGTCTCCCCACATTAGGTTGTAAACTCCTTGAGAGCAGGGTTTGGGTTTTTTTTTTTTTGCATTGTATCTCAGCACTTAGCATAGTAGGTACTTAATAAAGGATTGATGACTGACATTATTATTATTTCTCTGGGACAGGTTTTACAATGTTGCTCATGACTACATAAAATTATATATTCTTATTTCAAAATTACAGCCAATTCTGTCCCCTAATATGTATTAAGGTTATGGTGACTCTGAACCTAATTCCTATAGCTGAATATTTACCCCTAAGTATAAATAATTGAATGAACCAAAATAGCTACTCTAAATACTTTAAATGGAATGTTCCTGGCACAATTCTTTCCTTCAATTGGGGTTTTGAAAAAATGAAACATGATTGAGCTAAACCAGCATAACATATTGGATGGTAACTTGCTGAAGAGGAAATAAGAGTTGTCATGGTTTCCATAACTCACCTCATTGTGCTGGGGAATGGGAAGGACAAGCAGTTCTCAAGCAGAATCAAAGGTTAATTAGAAATGTTTTTTTCCAAGCCCTTGTGCCAAAGCCAACTCTCTGGAAAATACCTGCCATGCCTACCTCAAAAGGTTGAAGTAAAGTATTTTGCAAACTTTAAAGTGTTATATGTCTGCAAATAAATAGCCTGATTCCTATTCCAGATCAATACTCTCCCTGAACTAGTTCTCCATCTTCTCTCCAGTACATTTCTCATTGGTTCCTCAGTCCAGTAGCTGGCATTGCCTCTATCCCAGATTTGTTTTTCTGATGGCTAATTTCTCCCAAAGAGCCTCCATTCTGAGAAATATCTGTGCTGGCCATGTTTACTTCTAACCAGCTCATCTCTTGACACTACGAACAATTTTCCTATTCCTTCCCCACCCTAACACCACTTTCAGACTCTTTTTTTATTCCTTTTTTCTTTAGAATTTTAGTTCTTTGAGGCAAGAAAGGAACAACCATTTATTAAGCAGCTACTATGTGCCAAATACTGACCCAAGCACTTTATAAATATTATTTCATTTGATTCTCAGGACAACTCTGTAAAGTAGATTCTTATTATCCTCATTTAACATTTCAAGAATCTGAGACAGATAACAGTTGAGTGACTTGTCCAGAGTCACACAACTAGTAAGTGTCTGAGGTTGGATTCAGTTTCTTCAGTGCTCTATCTACTACACCACCTAGCTATTTTTCTTTTTCCTTATATTTATAATCCCAATAGTGCTTTGCACTAGTAATTATTTAAAAAATATTCCTTCTATCTTATCTTATTTTATCTTTTCTGCCTGACCATAAGAGAAAAAAAGTTTGATAAGGCAAATTTTTTCCAGGGACATCAAATGTTATTTTTAAAAACCATTATTTAGAACTATTATATCCTTTCTATATATTTCAATGAAGAAACCAATAAAAAAAATCAAGAATCCAAAATCAAGAAAGGTAAAACCAATTAAAATAGCACTTAATGTTACAATAATCACAGAAGAGAAAACAGTAATAATTCAAACTCAAAGATGGGTGATAGAAGTAAATTTTGAAAATTCAGACCAGTGAGCTTAACATAGATTGCAGAGAGCATTCTATTAAATGGATGGATCTTGAATATTTAAAATTAATCATCACTCTGAGTTTGCTTAGGTTTCCAAGCTACATTTCACAATCTCTCTTCTTTTTTGATGGGTTTTCTAGTTTAGTTAGAACAGCATAGAAATGTAAACCACAACAAAGCAGCTTCAAGCCATCTCCAAATGTTACACACTTCATCACTGCCTCAGACAAAGGTATGGTGAGGTGGCACACTCAGCCCCATCTTCTTTTCCCTAAGAGCTTAATAAAAGCAGAGCATTCCTGTTTGCCATGGTTTTGAATTTCCTCCTCAATCCTATTCAATATTTCTAGATATGCTATGAGTTGTTCAATAAGTGACCGAGAATATGGAATATATGGTTAAGGATGACAAATAATTATTTACTAGAAATATAAAAAAGCGCTGTAATTTGGTTCACAAAATCAAATGTATAAGTATTGTGGGAGGAGGGGAGGATATGAACAAACAACAATTCACATGAAACACACTTGAAGATTATAGTTGATTGAAAACTCCATATGAACTAGCATAATGTGGAAGCCAATAGAATGAATCAGTTCCATAAAAATAAATTCAGTAATAAAGGAGGTGATAATCAAATTGTAAAATGTATAGTCCAGAGAATAACATCTGGAATAATTGTGGGCATCAACTATTACTAGGGAGGAGATAGATTATGGGTCAGATTTGTGATTTCATTTGTATAAGAAGCTCTCCGAAGTAGAAATGTCCTTAAGCAACTTCCTCTTAAGATTCTTAAATCTTAGAATTGCCTGTGACAGGGAGAGGTTAAATGATTTACATAAGGTCACACAGACCCTGGGTGATAGAGGCTGGACTTGAGTTCATGTTTTCCTGGTTCTGCAGCAGAGGTTCAAAAAGTAGGGCCTGAGGATCTTGCAGGATCCTAGAGATTCTTCCTTTTCGGAGAGGGGGGGTGTCTGTGAGATCAAAACTATTTTCATACTTAATACTGAGAGGTTGTCTATTTAAAAATCTCCCTTTCCAAAATAATATTTAATAGCAAAAATTTTATCTTAAAATTATTGCATTATGTAAGAACTCTAATACACAAAACCTCTAAATATGTTTCCTTACAAAAACTGGTGACCGATAAACAGAATATATATGTATTTAAAAATGTATTCACACTCATGTTATCTGAACTCTTTTCTCCCCCCATCAATTAGCAAAGAGTAAATTCAACACAGAGCAAGAACATAATAAATGTTTCTTGAATCACACTAGAAATTATATTAAAGGAAGCTGTAGGTAAAGGCTAAACACTAGTCTCTTTCTCTTCTATCTCAAGGAAACTTAAAAGAATTTTATCAACCAGACAATATCAGGGGGAAGCAAGGGAGGTTTCCAAGAATGTTGGGTGAATCCTCTATGGCAAACTTATGGGAGATCAGGAAGAAGGGAGAAGTTTATCATATGCATCCTTTTAAGTACTGTCTTCAAGGGCTGACTCTGGTTAAGATTTTAGGGTCAAGGGAAGATGCCAAGACCACTGTGCCTAACTAAAAACACCAGGCTGTTGGTTGATGGAATATATTTTATGTAAGACAAAAATCTTAGTTTATGCCTTTGTATATAGCCAGGGTGATTTTTGCATGTGCTTAATAAATATTTGTTGCATTTAATGAAATGCCTTTTTCAAAAATCTCACAACTGAAGATTAATAACAAAATATACTCTTAGGAGAGACAGCTCATAAGTTTCAGTCAATATATAAATAACTGAATGACTAAGTAATGTCATTTATAAGATAGTAAAGGATCTTTGTAGTAAACAAGGGGGAATTATCACTTGCTTGTTGTCTGAATACAAGACAGTTCAGAAGATCTCTGAGTATCTCTATGATGCTTGCTGACCAGGTGGAAAACAATTGACAAAAAACCAAAAGGAGTGGCAATAGGGAAGAAGTTTGCATGGGGAAATTTCTCTTCTTTTTATGTTGGGGTATAACATGGACAGAGTCCCTTGATTATAGTGAGAATCACAACAAGAATACTACTAGAAAGGCCTTTGGTATGCTTATTTTGGATTTGTCTATTTGCTGAGACTAGTCCTACAACCGACTTTCCTTTCTCATTCATTGTTTCTTCAGCAGTAATCTAGTATATAAAAGACAAACGATGCGAAGGCAGAGTTAAAATTTTTCAAGATTAACAAATTCTTGTTGATTAGACTGCATTTTTAGAGGAACGTCATGAATACTTGAGACTCATATTATTCAAAGGGAAATACTTGGACATCTATTCTTATACCTGGCCCAGAAATTCAAAAACTTTAAGAGATAAGCCAATGATACTATTTAGCAAGGATGAATATGGGAGTTGAGGAAGGAGGTAAGGATGATCACCAGGAAAGGCGTTCTGGACTGGGACTATCAGAAAAGGAAGGCATGAAGCATTTATGTAAAGGATTTGTGTTGCATTAAGCTCTTTTCAATTTTCTCATTTGATCCTGACAACACTGGAAAGTGGATATTGTTATTTCCATTTTACAGGTGAGGAAACTGAGGCAAACAGAGGCTAAGTGAGTTGTCCAGGATCACTCAGCTAGTTGACCTGAGAATCCAGGTCCAACGCTCCACCCACTGAACCATCTAGCTGCCCAGTCAAGGGCAGTTCCCTAGGAGTTGAACTTAGATACTGGAATTAAATGATACATTTACAGGATATTCAACAGGTAAAGAAAAAGAGCTACTGAGTTATTGAAGGAAAAGAAGAATGGTCACAAAGACAGGCAAAGAGGATGCCTTACTGGGTTCAACTGAGTACAATTCTTCTACCTAAATAGTCCAGTTTTCCAACAGCCAAGCATTATAGAGAGCACTTGGAGTTCACATAGGCTGCTTTATACTCAGACAACTAGGAAATGATATCAAAAGTCTGAGCAAAGCTTAGTCCCCCGATCCAGTTAAGTCACAAGGATATTCTCAGTATCATTTAAGGAAAAACTGGCTTAAC
Organism: Macrotis lagotis; assembly: GCF_037893015.1. NCBI lineage: Eukaryota > Metazoa > Chordata > Mammalia > Peramelemorphia > Peramelidae > Macrotis > Macrotis lagotis. Next base: position 709,431,932 of record NC_133658.1, on the reverse strand, counting down.
TTGCAAGGAGTTAAGTTAAAATATTGTTCCTATTTAAAAAAGTGCAGAAAGTGATAGCAAAGGGTTAAATTTCTCCCTACCCTCTTAGTCCATTAACTCAATTCTGATATCCCTTCCCATCATTAATCAATAATGCTTTCTTCAGCCTTGAATCTTCAACCTTCAATCTGACCTTCTAGACTCTGTGAATAGCTAACAATAAGTCTTCCTATTTGCTTCCTCTACTTTGACTTTGAAGAAGCTGGATATTTCTGGGGGAAATAAAATTATATTAACAAGGAGCTATTACAAAACATATGCAATTCATAACTGAGCACACACTACTGCATGGTAACTGTTTTACTCATTTTTTGCTGAAGACCTGTAATCATCCACAATGTGCTCCAGACTTTCATTCTCCCCATAACTATATCAATTCCATCTCTCCCAGTCATTCACAGATGATAAATCTATGACTAGCTTTACTTCAATTAAATAAACTCAACTCTCCTCCTCTAAATCTCACTATATCTTTAACCATCATATTTCACCCTTTCCTTTCATTCGTGAAGAGTAACGCTATTATTTGACAGGTCCAATTCTCTCAATTTTACCTTCTCCTGTCCCTCTATAACCTTGATCCAACATTTATCTCTCATGTAATCTCAATCTCTACCTCTCTACTGAATTCTCACCTTGAGTATCCAAAAAGATCCTTGACTTCCTCCTTCTAAAACACAACAACAAAAAAATCTATCACAAACACCTCCAATAATCTTTTCATAATAAAACTTTAAAAAAAAAAGGATGACCTTAAACACTCTACTTCTTAACAACTCATTTGATTTTCATCCTGTTAGACTGGATCGTTTCTTCATCCCTGTAATGAAATTGAACTCTAACTGCTAAATACAATGATCTTTTTGCTAATTCTCACATTCCTTGACCATTTTCTCCCTTCTTAATCTTCTCTTTTCCCTTGCTTGCTATATCACTGCCCTCTCATGCTCTCTTACTAAACCTTTTGGGGGCTCTAAAACTCCTTCCTGATTTGTGCCCATGCTGTTTTGATTGGTTAAAAAAAACTACATCTCACACCCTATAGTTAACCTTAGTGTTGTTTCACATTCCACCAGGGTTATCTTTTTGGCTATTCTACCTCTACTGCAGCCAGCAGGACACAGGTCCTTAACATCTACCTTACTCAATGATTACCTACTCAATGATTAGCTCAGTATTTGGGATATAGTAAATGCTTAACAAATATATTTTCAATTATGCATTCCAGAAAATTACTAAAGAAGAAATATAGAGGAAAATATAAGGAAAAACTTAAAAGGAAAGATCTGCCTAATCATGGAATAAGTTAACTCTGTTTTTCTGTCACAGAAAATTTTCAGGCAGAAATTCAATGAGAGTATTTCTTACCTTTTCAGTTTCTTAGAAACTATTCCTTGTACATATTCTATAATCCAGTCCTCCTTACTATGTGAGTCTACTCAAGATGCTTCATTTCCTGACTGCATTTTTACAGGTTGCACTCCATGTCTAGCATTCATTATCTCTACCTTCTGGCTTCCCTAGCTTCTTACCAGCTTAAAATTCATATTCTACACAAAGTTTTTGCTGTCCTTAATGCTAATGTTTTCTATTTCCAATTTATCCTGTATATATCTTAGTCATACATAATTGTCTACATATCATGTCCCCCATTAAAGAGGTCTCACTGGGAGCAGGGATTTTGTTTTTTGGCTTACTTTGAAATTAGTGCTGAGCATAATGGCTAATGCATAGGTTAATCTGGTAATCCCATACACTCATGCATTCACCATGATTTAAAAGTATCACTTCAGCAAATAAAAGACTCCCAAACTAATATCTACAACCTCCAATTCTACTCAGTTCCCCCCTTAACTGCAATTGAAAGAGAAAGTTAAAAAGCAGCTATCTTAAAAGTTTCAGTGATTCCTCTATGTTTGTGTGTCTATATACACAAAGGTCATGAGGAAGGAATCCTTATTTGAAATCACATTTTGTAGAGTAGGGGATGGAATACTAAAAAAAACAAAACCTGGAATCAAATTAAGCTTTCTGGTCAAGTCACAACTCTCAGTCCTGATCAATTTCCTCATTTATAAAATAGAGATGATAATAAGATGATAATAAGAACATACTTACAATTGTGAGAAAAAAAGATATTTCTATCTATCTATCTATCTATCTATCTATCTATCTATCTATCTATCTACCTATCTATATTCTAAGACTTAAAGTACTACATAAATTAACTATTATTATAATAATATATAACTATTATTAGACTAATATAATCTCAGTGTTTTAGAGAACTCTCCAAAATTATAAATTGCAGAGAAAGTACTCACCTAAATGGAGGAATTTTCTCACATAAAAGTTACCTAAACCTATGAAATCATAGATCCAGCCAATCCTTATTCCCTATATTATCATTACCAAATTATTATTATATCTACACAAAACTTAGTACCAAACACAAAAACACAATAACTTGATTTAAATGATTGCTTTACCAGATCTTTCTTATCCTTCTCACAAACATGGGCAAGGGTACACTCCATAAAATTATTGGTGTAAAAAAGAAATATAAATGAAGGAAGAGAACCTGTGAGCTACACATTTATTTTTCACTATCTCAACAAAATAAGAAAAAAATAATAGTAATCATACAATTTTTTTGAAAATATGTTAAAAGTTCAGGTCATCTAGGTCCAAAGAGCTGTATTTCAAATGAATGTGAATTAACAACAGCAAAACTTTTAATATGTCTGGGGTTTCTGCTTGCCCCATAGGAGCAGGGTTAGGGACGAGTTCACAGAAAGCATGAAATCCAAAACCATTTCCACTCAGTTTGAAGAGCAAATGTTCAATTAGATCAAAGGCTAAATATCAACAGTTAAAAAACTAGCATACTGATCTTGGAAATATCAATTTCCTTAGAGTCTTGGAGAGACTTAGTATACCTGCCATTCAATGTGTTCTCTAACACTACCCTTTAAACAAACCCTCCATGAGGACCAATGAATTAGTATTAAGTTTTTCAGTGCCAATGATGCTTCAGAAATCACTGGGGGGTGGGGGTGGAAGAAACGATGAAAATCAAGTCAATGTGCAATTAGAGACAAAGTTCAGAATTTAAATATCAACAAAACAAACTCTTGTTGCAAACAATTCTCAAGGCACCTAAGTGACATGAGTTGCAACTCGAAAACTGCCAAACACTGATTGAGAAACACCTACCAAGAAAATCTTCAAGACTTCCTTAAAAAAAATTAGTCTTAAAAAACAAGGCTGTCAAGTCATGTTCCTGGTTGTTTATATTTAATCTGATACACATAACATTCTCTGAATGTTTCTTTACACTATACAGATTTCTAATTAGAAATTGTATGACACTATAGCATGCTTGTCTTAACTATGCTCTAAAACAATAAAGACTGCCCTATTTACACTTTCCTCAAAAAGAATTAAAGTTTTCCCTCTATTCACCATACAAATTAAGAGAAGCCCAAGGTCTCTGAATTGCGTTGTTTTGTTTTAAATTTTGTTACTATCTCTAGCTCTGGTACAGTAACTGGCAAATAGTTGGCACTTAACAAATACTTGTTAATTTAACTTGATCAGAGGGAATAATATATACTATTTTTAAACCCTGAAAGCAGATGTCTAAACACTCATGAATTTGTACCATTCCTTGAGTTGCAGGTAAGTGGTAAAGTATATAGTGTGGGATATGAAGTTAAAAGGCATGAATTCAAACTCTCAGACCCTTTCTAGCTGTGGAGCTACAGACAACTCATTTAGTATCTCTCAAGTTCTCACTTTTTTCATCTGTAAAATGAAGATAAGAGCAGCTCCTACTCGAGAGGATGCTGGGAATATCAAATGATCTAATATACAAAAAAGTGTTTTATAAACCCTAAAACACTTTATAAATGCTAGTTACTGTTATTATTGTTATGGTTATTATTTCTGTTTTCCTAAAAAATAAGAGCAGCAAAATAAATCCCCATTAAGATAGAAGTTTTACAAGCATAATGTGGATGAAAACTAGTTCTTCTAACCATTTTACATCTAAGGTACATCACTCTTCATATGAGAGAGGGTCTCAGTCAACATCAAGTTGATTATAGGAGATTCAAGCATATGCCTTAGAATTTATTCTAAATGTAAATATATAATGTTCTGAGTAATCAGCTTGATAATTTAAAAATCCAACAGTTTCAGTAACTCAAAAACTTAGACACATCTCAATTAAAGTCCAAATAGCCAAAAAATATTAACTCTATCGGAAATATTAACAAGATGCATTATGATATATAGTTTGAAAACTTGGATGTGACAGGAATTGTCTGAGCAAATTCTATTAGCATCATAGGATTTGGCATTAGAATATGAAGTGTTTATCAAGTCCAAGCCCAATTTGACAGATGAGGAAGCTGAGGAACCTAAAAAGAGTAGTCTGCCTAGGGTCACATAGATATTAAGCAGAGCTGAGATTCAAACCTAAGACTTCTTCCACTGAAATCAATGTTCTTTTGAATACACACTCCAGCTGACCTTTAACTTATGAATGCACTTGACTTTAATCAAATTAAATGTTTTTGCAAGACGAAAATGTTTATTCAAATTAGAAAAATATTTGCTGTAAGAATCCTTAAAATCCTTGTACAGCCAAAGCATGGATTTGTTTTACTCACAACTTTCCAGGAGTATATCTATAGAGTGTGTTTGTGTGTGTGTGTGTGTGTGTGTGTGTGCCCACACACACATATATATACATGTATAGACAGATACAGACATAGGTATATGTGATACACACACACACACATATATATATGCATATATATATATATATATATATATATATATATATATAGTTTATAACTTTTTTAGTCAGTCACTCAATTATGAACTGAAATTTTCTTTATTTCTTTGTGTAGAATACCTACCATTGCTCACCATTCGCCTGGCCACTTCCCACAGGACCAGTCCAAAGGCCCAAATGTCAACCCTTTTATAAGAGTCAAAACAGTTCACTTGGATGGTTTCATCTAAGACTTCAGGGGCCATGTAGCGCTTGGTACCCACACGTGGGTTGTTTCCAACATCTAGGTGGTTGTTGGTCTGAGAGTGGATCACTGCAAGTCCTATGACAAAGGAAAAAAAGAACAAGATTCATTTCTATCTCAAGGGCACCCAATGGCACTTGGGTACTGCCAGAACATCTGTGATTACATCAATGAATCCCCATGTCAAAAATGTTATCTTGTAGTTCTGAGATGTCACTGCTAGAATATATAAAGAATTACCTGTGTTGGAGCTTAAGGGAAAGATACAACAGGTGAAAAAATTTTCAAAACCTTAGGAGTTAGGAAACTATGATGTGGAGATAGGGTAGAGAAAGCAATAATAAGATAGCAAGAGAATAAAAAACAGTAAGAGTAAATGATGAATATATGACATACCACTCTAACCCAAAATGAGTTATGAGCATATATATTTCAAGACCTGGAGAGAAAGGCAGTCTTATATTAGGAATTATCCCAAAGAGGTCTATTAGGAGACAAATCAAACTCCCATCCTACACCATGGCACTCATTATTCTCCAAACATTTAAATGGAGAACACTGTGAGACTTGGAAAACTTCAGAAAATTGTACACCTCTTAGAAAGGGCCAGCGTTGCCATGGTGAATCGACTACTGCTCCAACCTTTAAAAGGTACAGGTGCAGTCTCACTCATCTAAGCAATAAGGAGAAATACACGGATGTACCCCTCACTATCTCCATAATTCAAAGTGCATCAAAATTGGACCCCTAATGAAAACAAAACTCTCCTGTTATATTGTACTAATGCATTTTATAATGTATTTTCTTTAATACAATGAATTATTTCTGTCAAACTCTTTTCAAGAAATCAGACAGGTTTTTTTTAATTGAGGAACTAAATATCCACATCAATGTATGTATTCATCAAAAAAAAATAGTCTTGAGGTGAACACTGCAATGTTCAAACGAATAAGAAGTGCTAGAAGATGCTTCAATTCTCTTGTAGATGAATGTTCCCTCAGGAATCCTGCAAGCCATCTGCAGAGAACTTTCCTCCCACGATCTCCTTGAACATTTCTGGGATGATCTCTCAATTTAATGCAGAGGAAGATACCAAATGTAAATCCCTATAGCTTTGGTAAGGTGGAGAACACAGTGATGGAACGTTGTGATGAAAATCAACCTCCTCGTAAGCCACCATCCAGATTTCATGAAATCATCACCAGAATCATAATCCCAGCCTGAAGTTTTCTACTCCCATAGAATTTTTCCTTCAAATTGCAAAGTAGCCAAAAAAAAATCAAAAGATCAATTGAATATTAAATTTTCTTGTGAATAATTTTAAGTTTACTAGAAAATCTTTAAGAACCCTGCATTTAATGTTAGATATCTAATCTTTCAGAAGAAAAGGAAATTGAATAGTATCATTTTCTATCCCATAATTCTGTATGAAAGATAACTGTGAATCATAGAATCTCAAGAATATGAAGGAATTGGGGAGGCCATGTTTTCCAAACTGAGATCTGTTCTCCCTAACACTCAAGAAATTATCATTAGCCATTATTTGAAATCCTCAAGTGACCTCAAGTTACTACCTTGTTAAGGCACCCTTTACACTTTTGGAAGAGTACTTATTCAGGTATCTATAATTTTTCTGGTCATTCAAACAAACAAACAAAACACAACACTCCCCCACCCAACTTCCCCCACTTCAATTTCTAGCTTCTTTACTGGAGATGGAAATGTAAAACTCTTGCTCTTCTAAGTGTTGGGGGGAATAATGAAGGTGAGAATGATAGCCAGAGATCCTATCAGAGCTGGACAGGGGAGAAACAGTATCAGTAAGAGTACAGTCAAGGGTTCTATTGAAGGACCACCTCTTACTGGTCTAATCCACAGCACTACTGTAACTATGGGGCTGGCAGAACTGGGAATGGGAAGGGAAATTGGGGTAAGCAAGAAGTCAATACACCCCTCAGAACTTCCTCTGTTCACTGAACCCTTTCTATCCCTGGATCTCTTAGATCTATCCAAAGAAGGGAGAAAGTCACTTGATCTTTATTACACCTTGCTCATAAAGATTTTCTACTGGCATTTGGGACACTCAGCAAAATAATTTCCCTGATTTTTGAAAGCAAGTCATCAAACAATTTTAAATGAAGTCAACTGTCCTGAGATATCAAATTCTTCCAGTTAAAAAGAGAACTGAATTTTCAAAACTAGAAAATTAAGATGTTGGATGACCTTCATGAGCATCCAACCTTTTAGCTCTTCTGGGTTGTATCACCCCACAAAAATTAGTCAAAGGAGGCAGACAAAATTTAATATTTATTTATGACTGCAATGTAACCAATATTACCAATTGAGTAATATAATAAAATGTAATAATGCTACATGAATGATTCTGAGGGACATGGATTCTATGACTTAAAAAGTCCTGTTGAATTCCACTGCCAGTTCACTATAAACTCAAGCTTATTTGACTCTTATCTATGAACTATAATTATTTGCATGAAAAAAAAACAGAACACTGGGGGGGGGAATATTGAGGATTATCTCTGAAGTGATATTTTCTGTGATTCTCCAATCCCATCGAAAATTCCAAAATATGTTATTACTATAAACTACCAAGAGAAAAAGTAGCCAAAAAAATCAGCTTATAAATTGAAACTATACATCTGGAGCAATTTTTATCTGAAACTCAACTTTTCCTAACACAAAAAAAGTTACAACTTGTATAGATTCATACCTTAGGATAAGTGATTATGACAGTTTGCCTAATTTCAGGAAGCTATATAACTCTCTATGATCTGAGATTCTTAGCCTTTTTTCTTGTCATGGACTTCTTTCTTTGGTAGACTGATCAAGCCTAATGGAATCTTTCTCAGAATAATATTTTACAATGTATAAAAATACATTGGATTGATTACAAAAGAAAACAATCTGGTTGTAAAAGCTATCAAAATATTTTTTAAAAAGCTATTTCAAGGATTAAGATTAAGAAGCTTTAAGATTATAAAGGGGAGATGAGCAGAACCAGAACCTAACAGCAACATGGGAGTGATGTTCAACCTTGAAGGACTTGCTCATTCCATCATCGCAACAATTGGGAACAATTTTGGCTGTCTGCAAAGGAGAGTACCATCTGTATCCAGATAAGGAGCTGTGGAGTTTGAACAAAGTACAAGGACTATTCCCTTTAATTTGGAAAAAAAAACCCAGATGTCTTATTGTCTGATCTGGTTACCTCTGAGAATTCTTTTCTCTTTAAGGATATGATTTCTCTCTCATCACACCCAATTTGGATCAAGGTACAACATGGAAACAAAGTAAAGACTGATGGATGCTATCTGTGGGGTGGGTGGGGGGGGGAAGCAAGATTGGGGGGAAATTGTAAAACTCAAATAATATCTTTAATAAAAATTAAAAAAGAGAAAAAAGATTATAAAGGGGTAGGAGTACTCATCTATATTATTAAAAGAAATTCCTCAATGGTATATTCCTTGAATGAATCCTTGAATTGTAAATTCAAAAGTGAATTCTTTGAAAGAAATCATAGGTCCAAGTCAAAAAAAAGAAGCATACATCTTCAGAATTAAAACTAGGCCAAGGTCTTTCATTATATATTTTAAAAAGGCAGATGTCAATGGAGAAGGAGATTTTCCTTATCTCCCTCTCGGGCTGTTCTCCTAGATCCCACTATTGTTTCTAGTAACTCATCTTCTAGTAAAACTGAATCAGTCCCGAAATTCACCTCTTTTTATTACCACCCTAGCCCCAATCCCTCTGATTGGAGAAGGTAAAAGGTATATTAAGAGGGTCTCCTAAATCATTCATTGAAGGAGGGTCCCAGTTTTGCCACTTTATCATTTCCTCCCCTCTCCCATTTCCAATCCTCAATCCTATACCCTAGTTACGGCAAAGAATGTCTTTACCTTTCTTTGCCTCCCCAGAGCTTAGCATTTTACCTAGCATATAGTAGATGTTTAAAAAAATATTTGTTGACTATTAATAGCAAGGCTATAAATCATTGGTACCAACCTAAAAATAAAATTTAAATTATCTCTTAAAAAACTGTAATAGGTATCATTAATGATCTAAGTTTTTTGCACCTGAAATAAGATTTGAAGATACCAAGTAAACTGGTATTTAGATTCTACCAACATCGTGTGTGTGTGTGTAAATTTAGTAATTTGGTTTAATAATTCAGCCTTAATCTCCTTGGTCAGATTAATATAAGGTCTCTAATGCCTAGGACAAAGTCTAGTATGTTGTAGAGATTCAATAAATTTATTGAGAAATTACTGAATGATTGGGACAGGAATTAGAAAGCAACTTCACAAATGAATCTCACAAACAAAATTATAATACAATTTTGACTAATGTAAATTATCTGACAAATAGTTGTTTTCAGGGCAGGAATGATGGTCAAATTTTAACCCCAAAATAATTGACAGCATAAATCCTGTATAAAAATAATCATATTCCAAAACTGTATTTATCAGAAAGGGTGGGGTCTAATCACTTGGTTTTTAGTTCTTGTATTTCTTTAAAAAATAAAAAAAATTAAACATTTTAGGATAGTGCCCTCTAGTGGAAGTTATAGCATGTGACAGCTCTTTAAATAATAAAAGAATGTATTGTAAAGGTAAAGAAGAAAGTATTAAGAACATTTAAAATAGTTATAACAAATGAGAACAAATTACCTAAATCTGCTATACAGCACTGTCCATTTTTCTTAACAAGGATATTTTTGCTCTTTAAGTCCCGGTGGGATATGGCTGGCTTCCCTTGAGTTCCAAATATCTCTATGTGCAAATGCGCTAGACCACTAGCTATAGAGAGCACAATTCGAAGACAGCTAACTGTGTCCAGAGTAGTGAGCTGCAGGTAATCATACAATGATCCCATTTCATGATAATGTGTAATTAACCACAACTGGGTACTGGAGTGTCTTGATGTCATATCTGAAGCAATGAACCCTAAAGAGAGAAAATAAGGAAAAAATGAGAATAACCATAAAATACAGAGAAAGCTCTGCATTAAGTTTTTTTTGGTGCTTCACCTGAACCATCAAGATCAGTAATTAAGATGAATGCTTAGTACATAATAAATAGGTATTTAATAAATAGTAAAATGACTGATCATTGGCATAACAAAATTAATCAGTTCAAAAGGAGGCTTTTTAAAGATAAATGAATGAGCATAACAAAAAAATGTTCATTTAAAAGTTGGTTTCATCAAAATTCAGTGTCCAGGTATACATTCTCCAGCAATACGAACATCTAAAAAAGTGACAGAAAGATATATAAGTTCCAAGTATTCAAAATATTCTTTAAAAGATGTAATTTACAATGAAATATAATTCTGTTAACAACAATATCTTAAGTTCCTTAGAAGACATTGTCAAGTTTAGTTGATACTGAGATATTTTTAAGAATTTTACAAACCTTAAAACCCTATATATAGGTAGATAGATATAGAGATATAGAGGTAGAGATAGAGATATAGATATATTCTAGTTAGAAGTAGCAGTAACAGTAGCAACAGTTATAATCATAACATTTTCAGGACCACAAGTACATATTTAAAGTTGTATTTTTGAAAGGCTATTAAATGTGATGAGATGAAGCAATGAAAAAAGAATGAACACTAAATAAACCCTTGGAACCAACCCAGACTCTGATAGTGATAATTAAAGTCACCTGACCTAACTTTCCATCCATCCAAACCATATCATGCCTCCTCCATCCAATGATAGCAAGACTTCCTTGCCATAGGGACCTTAAACTCACTTCCTTGCTAAAAACTACTCTGGACTCTCATAGGTGACCTTCAGCCATATCTTGTCCAGAATCAGGCCTCTGACCACCTCACTTGATCTTTGACCACAGGGACTTCCACTATCCTTTCCTCTAGCCCTAGTTTCCAATTCCTTTTTAATGGGTTATCTTTCCCTTGGTTCGAATGTCAGTTCCTTGAGGGTAGGAGCTGTCTTGTTTACTTGTATTATTAGCATGAGCCTGTCACATAATAAGCACTTATCAATCTTTCCAATCGTCTTTCTGTCTACCCCATCCACCCACTTTAGCTCTTCCAAGGAGAAACAGTCTGATAATTTTCTCTGGAAAAAAATACAGTGAAAAGTTGTAATAGTTAAGTCAATCAGCATACATGGAATTATCTTTAGAACTGCACATACTCTAAAGAACTAATAAAGAATCATGAACTTTGTATGAAAGCACAAATGTATTATTAATTCACAGATTATTGATTAATAAGTTAGTGAATATTAATGAACACTATTAAGTAGAAAGAAATTAAGGGTATGGCAGAAAAAGAACTAATCAATGGGATCAGATTACCTGATTTCTTATACTGTTAGATATGAGTGACGTTAATGAGTTCATAAAATTAAACCTGTTGTATCAGTGTTATTTGAGTCATGTCCTGACTCTTTGTGATCCCATTTGGGGTTTTCTTGGTTTGCCATTTCCTTCTCCAGCTCATTATATAGCTGAGGAAACTGAAGCAAATTGGGTTAAGTGACTTGTCCAGCGTCCCATACTACAAAGCACTTTAAAGTTCTCCATAATTTATAGATGAGGAAATAGAGGTCTGGGGGTTTAACACATTTGTCTAAGGTCACAAATATAATAAGTAGTAGAGCTTAGATTATTTTAACCCAGTTTTTCTGATGCCAAATCCTTTACCCTTTTAGTGCAGCACAATGAACAGGCTATATCTTTCTGTATGTCTCCATTTCCCATGTAAAATGTGGGGATTGAATTACATGAACTCTAAGATTGCATTCAACTATAACATTCTATGATTCCTTCCAATTCATGAAACATCTTATTCATCTATTTATGACTAAATCTATGAAGAGGAAGAAGTAATGTCTTTACATATCTAATTAAAGAGAAAACATATGTATGAACCCTGCTATGGTGTCTATAGTGTAAATGCCTTTTGGGAAATAAATTCTACTAAGACAGTAACTTCCCTAGAAGCATCTAGTAAAGTCTCTCAAAACAAATCTTTTTGATGTCAAATTACTATGGCTTATCAATTTTATTTTTGCTCTATATGCCATCTCATTAATTAAAATAAAAGACAGATCACAAGATACTTTTGACCTTAGCTTCCTAGAGTAATTATTAGTCATCTGTTCTATAAGGCAAGTCTCCTAAAATATTTATGGCTTGAATAGTATCTAAAACAATTATTAATAGTGAATGTGAAAGTTGAATGAAACTGTGATAACTGTATAGTTTTCTCATCAAATGTGCCTCTATCTGATAATCACACATGCCTCACCTACCAGTAAATCAAAAAATCTGAATGATCTCTAATTTTTCCTCAAAATTGCTAAAAAAAAAATAAAATAAAACCAAAGGACAATCTCACCCACCCTGTCGGGAAAAAAGAAAAAGAACTTCAGAAGGCAAAGTCAAGATGGCAGAATAAGGGTAGGAACTGATCTGAGCTCTCCCAAATTCTCCTCTAAAGAATTTAAAAATGAAACCTCAAAACAAATTCTGGTGTGACAGAACTGTCAAAATGTGGAGTAAAGCAGTTTTCCAACTCAAGACAACTTAGAAGTTTGGCTAGCATTGCCTTGAAATAACAGGCCCAAGACAGAAAAGAATGCTTTTGGTCACTCGAAGTACAGAGTGCAGATTAGGAAAGCAACATTCCTTAAATCATATCACCTTGGAAAAATTGACATTAACAGACCTCCTGAACTAGCTCGGAAAATAGCAGTACAAAAAAAAATTAAAGCTAGTAGTGCTCTCTCTACCCCAGGCGTGAAGTACAACTTTAATATAAAGTAAGAAATAGGTTGGAAAAGGAGCAAACAACAAAGAAATTGACTATACAAAGTTATTACAGTGACAAGAAAGATGAAAGCACAAACTCAGAAGACATCAAAATTAAAGCAGCTCTTAAATCTCAAAAAACAATGTGAAATTGTCTTCAGACCAAAATGAAGAGTTCAAAAAGGATTTTAAAAGGCAAGTAGGAGAGAGAGAGGAAAAATTGGGGAAAAAATAAATGACACAAGAAAATAATTTTTTTAAAAAGTCAATATATTGATCAAGGAGGTACAAAAAAAAGAAGAAAATAACACCTTAAGAAATAGTTCAAATGTTTTTTTAAGCTCAAAAGAATGAAAAAAATGTCTTTTTAAAAAAAAGCAGAATTTGCTAAATGGAAAAAGATTTACAAAAATTCACTAGAGGAAAAACTCCTTAAAAAGCAGAACTGAGGGGCGGCTAGGTGGCGCAGTGGATAGAGCACCGGAGTTCAAATCTGGCCTCAGACACTTAATAATTACCTAGTTGTGTGGCCTTGGGCAAGCCACTTAACCCCATTTGCCTTGCAAAAAAATCCTACAAAAAAAATTTAGAAAAGCAGAATTGACTAAACAGGAAAAAATGTTGAAAAATCCACTAAAGAAAAGAACTCCTTAAAAAACAGAACTCAAAATTCAAATTAAAGTATCTCTGAGATACTACCTTACACCGCTCAGATTGGCCAATGTGATCAGAAAGGACAATGATCAATGTTGGAAGGGATGTGGGAAATTTGGGACACAAATGCATTGTTGATGGTGTTGTAAACTGATCCATTCTTTCTAGAGAGCAATTTGGAATTATGCCCAAAGAGCATTGATCCAGCAATGCTTCTACTAGGTCTATACCCTGAAGAGATCATGAAAAAAGGATAAAAACATCACTTGTACAAAAATATTCATAGCAGCTCTGTGAAAACAAATAATTGGAAATTTGGGGAATGTCCAGCAACGGGGGAATGGCTGAACAAATTGTGATACACACACACACACACACACACACACACACACACACACACGGGTGTGTGATAGAACATCATTGTTTTATTAGAAATCAGGAGAGATGGGATTTCAGCGAAGCCTGGAAAGACTTGCATGAACTGATGCTGAGCAAGATGAGTAGAACCAGAAAAACATTGTACACCCTAATAGCAAGAAGGGGATGATGATCAACCTTGATGGACTTGCTTACTCTATCAGTGCAATAATCAGGGACAATTTTAGGGTATCTGAGATGGAGAATACCATCTGTACCAAGAGAAAGAACTGTGGAGTTTAAACAAAAACCAAAGATAATTGCCTTCAATTTTTAAAAAAAGTTCTTATATACTATATAATTTTGCTATCTCTAATATTTTATTTATCCCTCAAGGATAAGTTTTTTTCTATCAACCCATTCAATTTTGATCATTGCATATCATGGAAACAAGGTAAAGATTATCAGATTGCCTTCTGTTGGGGGAGGGGAGAGGGAAGGGAGGGAAAAAATATAAAATTCAAAACCTTATAAAAATTATTGGTAGAAACAACCATTGCATATAATTGGAAAACAAATAAAATATTTATATTATAAAAAAAGCAGAACTGACAAAATTGAAAAGAAGATACAAAAGCTCAGTGAATAAAATAATTCCTTAAAAATTATAATGTGGCAAGTGGAAACTAATGATTTTATAAGCCATCAAGAAACTATAAAAACAAAATCAAAATAATGAAAAAATAGAGAAGAAAATGTGAAATAATTCATAGAAAAAACTGATCTAGAAAATAGATTGAGACATAATTTAAGAATTGACTCCCTAAAAGCCATCATCAAAAAGGAGTCAGCATATTTCAAGAAATTGAAAGAATTCACTGATTACCACTTGAAAGAGATCCCAAAATGAAAACTCCCAGGAATATTACAGACAAATTCCAGAGCCATGTCAAAGAGAAAATATTGCAAGCAGACAGGAAGAAATAATTCAAATATCAAGGAGCTACAGTCAGGATTACACAGGATTAAGAAGTCTCTACATTAAAAGATCAAAGGATTTAGAATATGATATCTTAGAGGGTAAACAAGTTAGGATTATAACCACAAATCATGTACCCTGTAAAACTGAATATATTACTTCAAGTGGGAAAAATGTATTTTTAATCACATAAAGAACTTTCAAGCATTCCTGATGAGAAAAAAAAACAGCTAAATAGAAAATCTGACTTTCAAATTCAAGGCTCGAAGAAGCATAAAAAGGTAAATAGGAAAGTGAAATCATAAGAGATTAAATAAAATTAAGTTGTTTGTAATTTACATCCTAAATAGGAGGATGATTCATATAATTCCTAAGGTTGTTCTCATTATTAAGTCAGTTAGAAGAATCATACATAGAGAAAGTGCATGAATGTGAATTGACTATGATGGGGTGATATCTAAAAACAATAAAATTGAGGGATGAGAAAGAAGGATGCACTGGGTAAAGGGGGCAAGGAAAAGTAGAAGGGGGTAAATTGTCTCAAAAAAAAAAAAGCCTAAAAGAGCTTTTACAATGGAAAAGAAGATTGGGAATTGTGAGGCAGACAGTGCTTAGATCTTACTTTCATCAGAAGTGACTCAAAGAGGGGGTGACAAACATACTCAGTAGGGTATAGAAATCTATCTTATCCTACAGGACAGGTAAGAGGGTAAGGGAATTCGATAAGGAAGGGGTTTATACAAGGGAGAGCAGATTAGGAGAGGCAGTGGTCAGAAGGAAAACACTTTTGAAGAAGGATAGAGGAAAAGGAAAGAGGAAAATAGAATGGAGGGAAATATACATTAATCATAACTATGAAAAAAATTTAGAGCAAGTTTCTTCGATAAAGGTCTCATTTCTCAAATATACAGAGAACTGAATCAAATTTATAAGGATATGTCATCCCCTAGTTGATAATCAAAGGTTCTGAACAAGCACTTTTCAGATGAAGGAATCAAAGTTATTTGCAGTCATATGAAAAAATTATTTAAATGCAAATTAAAACACCTGTCAGATTGGCTAACAGGACAGAAAAGGAAAGTAACAAATGTTGGGGGGAAGTGGAAAAAATGGAACACTGCTGGCTGGGCTGTGAACTGATTCAGTCTGGAGAAAAATATGGAACTATGTCCAAAAGACTATAAAACTATGCATATGCTTTGATTCAGCAATACCATACTTAGATCTATATCCCAAAGAGATTTAAAAAGGAGTGAGGAGAACCGATTTGTATAAAAATATTTATAATGGTTCTTTTTGTGGTGGCAAGAATTTGAAATTGAGGGGATGTCCATCAATTGGGGAATGACTGAACAAGTTGTAGTAAATAATAGTTAATAGAATTTTACTCTGGTATAAAAAATGATGAGCAGGAAAATTTCAGAAAAACCTGAAGACTCATATGAACTGAGGCAAAATAAAATGGCAGAACCTCAAGAACAGGGTACATAGTAATGGTAATATTATAAGATGATTAACCATGAAATATTTAGTTATTCTCAACAATACAGTGATTCAAGACTCTTCTGAAAGATTTATGACACCTCATAGCAATTTAGAGAGCTAGGATAACTGTATTAGGCTGGCTATGGACAATGTTATCCCCATTCAAAGGAAGAAAAACAAAACAACAACAATAACAAAGAGAAAACAAAATAAAAAACCCAATCCTTCAGAATCTGATGAACACTTTATCAAAATTATCTCTTATGTATCTCTTTCCCTTAATCCTAATTCTTCATACCAAAAAATAACTAATCTGTAAACATGTTTATCAAAAATATGTATGTACAATGCTAACCTGTTTGCTGCTGGGGGGGGTAGAAGGAAATCTTGTAACTTAAAAATATACATGTGCATATGAATGAAAATAAAGAAATAAAGAAAAAAAGGGGAAAAGACCTATGATGAAAAATGCTATCCACTTCCAAAGAAAGAACTGATGGAGATTGAATACAGCTTGAAGCATACTTTTTTGTTAACTTTATTTTTCTTGGAGGTCTGTTTTTTTCTTTCACAACATGACTAACATGGAAATATATTTTGCATGACCATACATGTATAACCTGAATAAAATTCCTTGTTTTCCTTAATGAGGGGGAGGGGAGGGGAGGGGAGGGGAAGGGGGAAGAGAGTAAATTTGGAACTCAAAATTTAAAAAAGGATGTTAAAAATTGTTCTTAAATGTAATTGAAAAAATAAAGTATTTAAAATAAAACAGATCTGTACAATAATTAACCACAGCTGATTATGTTTTTGAAAAGGCAATGATAGGGGCAGCTAGGTGGCACAGTGGATAGAGCACCGGCCCTGGAGTCAGGAGTACCTGAGTTCAAATCTGGCCTCAGACACTTAATAATTATCTAGCTGTGTGGCCTTGGTCAAGCCACTTAACCCCACTGCCTTGCAAAAACTTAAAAAAAAAGAAAAAGAAAAAGAAAAGAAAAGGCAATGATAAAAACAGAGTACCCAGAAACCCATCATTCAGGAGTACAGACTGTAACCAGTAAAATAGATTTATTGCAAATTTTTGAAAGATGTGTAAGATTTTAAATTAACTTTCCTATAACAATGATGGCTAAGATATTAGATCACTAACAAACTCATTTAACTCAATATGCCTGAAATGGGTCAGCTAGGTAGCACAGTGAATAGTCAGGAGGACCTGAACTTAAATCTCATCTCAGAAATTTACTAGCTGTGTGATCAAGGGCACCTTTGCCTCAAAAGAAAAAAGGTGTGGGGTGGCTAGGTGGCACAATGGATAGAGTACTGGCCCTGGAGTCAGGAGTACCTGAGTTCAAATCTGACCTCAGACACTTAATTACCTAAGTGTGTGGCCTTGGGCAAGCTACTTAACCCCATTGCCTTGCAAAAAAAAAAAGTGCCTGATGTATAGGGCAAGGAGAATGGGAAGAACAAAAGAATATGCTGCTGATGTATAGGGAAAAGAGAGCAGGAAGAAGAAAAAAAGGAATATTATAATGTAAAATAAAACAAAAATATAGAAAGCTGGCATTGAAATGGTCAAAGATAGCTAAGATTGCCTCTCCTTGGGAGCGACTAGATGGTGCAGTGGATAGAGCACTGGCCCTGGAGTCAGGAGTACCTGAGTTCAAATCCGACCTCAGACTCTTAATAATTACACCTAGCTGTGTGGCCTTGGGCAAGCCATTTAACCCCATTTGCCTTGCAAAAAAAAAAAACTGCCTTTCCTTGAGTGAAGCCAATATTCCATATCTTTCCTAAATATTATTTTGGTCAAATTTAAGTCCAAATCTCTTGACTTTCAATGATTGTTCCAATGTAAGGCAAGTGAGCTATCCTTTTATTGCTTGAGATCAATGGCCTTCTTTTCTGTTTCAAAACTAATATTCAATACATCAAATTCCTAATGAAGATAATAAATATACCCTAACACCATAGCACATTTTATAATTTGGAAGACATAATATTTTGACTGAAAACTACCTACAATTAGGGAATGTTAGGTCATCTTTGTACATAGAATCAAATTATGTCTAGAAACCCTTTGAGGATCAGCAACAGTATCAACAGTAGTAAAGAAATAACAGTTCAAAGTTACACTTTAAGTTTCACAAAGTGCTTTAAGCATATTCTCTCATTTGGTCATGGATGGCAGGACTATTATTATTGTTGTTACCACATATAAACTGAGGTTCCCAACAAATTATGTAACAAGACCAGAATAATACAGGTATTAAGTTTTGGGGGGTTGACTGCAGCCTCACAGGCACACAGTCACACGACCACACAGTACAAACTCCAAGAAGTAATCATTTCAGTTTTTTTGTGCATTGTGTGTATGTGTGTGTGTGTGTGTGCATGTGTGTGAGAGACAAGAGAGTTTTCTCTGCCAGAAATGACATCTCCATGAAGTATAAAACAAACCAAAAAAGCATAATACCCAAAGGACAAATGACTTGGAGCAATGGGAATCTTTATATATGTGTGTTTAAGTGTGTATATACATATATACATATATATATGCATATATATATATACATATATGTATATAAATTCTCAATTCCAGTCAAATAGAAAAAGTACCACAAGGTTCCAGCCCCAACTGGACTCTTACTAAAGAATGAGACTTGATGTATTCTCTGTGAGCAAAGCTTAAGCTACTTGATTGGTATCCCTTGGGATAAATGTATAGTCTGGCCCATGTTGCACAGAGGCAGAAAAAGTTGACATATCCCAGTGGATAGAGCACTGGGCTTTGGAGTCAGGAGGACCTAAGTTTGAATCTGATCTCAGAAACTTGACACTAACTAGTTTTATGACCTTGGACAAGTTACATAACCCTGACTGCCTCGCATCCAGGACTATCTCCAGTCATCCTGATTCCTATCTGGCTACTGGACCCAGATGGCTCTAGAAGAAAAAGTGAGGTTGCTGACTTAGCACAGCATCCCCTTACTCAAATCTGATTCACGAGCTTGTCATGACATGACCTCCCTGATATCATAGTCTTCAAAAATGAAGAACAAAACATTTGGGGGTAGATTTGAGACCATCTTCCTGTCTTTAAGTTCAATCGTCTATGCATTATTTGTAGCATCTCATAAAAATAAAGACAGTTGTTGAATATTATAACAGTTAGGGAGATCCGCAAAGTACTTTTTACATACATCTCACTTAAACCTCAAAACAATCCTATGAGGAAGATACTATCAATATCTCCATTTTACAGAAAAAGAAACAGACTAAACAGAAAAGTAATCTGCTCAGATAATAAGCAATAAACAAAGAGCTTAATTATGGAGATACTAGGTAATTTTGTTGTTTTTAGTTATTTCAGTTGTTTCTGACTCTTTATGATTCCTTTTGGGAGTTTTCTTGTCAAAAGTTTTGGAATGGTTTGTCATTTCCTTCTCTAGGTCATTTTACAGATGAAGAAACTGAGGCAAACAGGATTAAGGGTCTTTCCCAAGGTCACACAAGCTACTAAGCATCTGAGGTTGGATTTGAAATTCCTGACTCCAGACATGTCACTATATCTACTGTGCCACCTAGATGCCCTCTAGCTAATTAGTTGTTTCTAACCAGTATTTTTCATTAGGTCCATAAGAGAAAGCTCTTAATAGATATTTGACAGCTCCTAATAGATATTTAACCTAGAATTCATGAACTTATGTCACATTCTGATAACTTGATATCAATAATTGTTTTTCTTTGTTGGGCTATATATTTCATTTTGTGCATTCAAAAACAATATTCTGAGAAAGGGTCCATAGTTCAGCAAACTGTCAAAGGACCCGTGCCACAAAAAAGTTAAGAACCATGAAATGAATGTTTTCTTTCCTCTCTCCCCCCTCTTTAATTCTGGCCACAATCAAATCATTTCCTAAGCACACTGCTTTTCCTCCAACTTAAAAAGGGGGTGGGAATGGAAGAAGCAGAAATTTTAATAAAACACAGGTATTTTAAAGTGAAGGTATCCATACAATACATTCAAGAGGATTCTACCACATGCATTTGCCATAGGGAGGCAATGTAAGGAGGGATATGAGACAAAATATGTGATGAGTGGAGATGTGTCAAGTATTCTATGTTTCTCTCCTTCCATTTTCAGATTCTACAAATCTAAAATGGGATGTTTGCAGTATCTTTAAATCATAGGGTTATGTGGTAAGAACCAAATGAGAATATAGAAATAATGATACGGTTTTGTTTTTTATTTATATAGTATTTTAAAGTTTGCAAAACTCTTTACTTATATTCCCCTCTTTTGATCCTAACAGCAATTTGTGGGTATATTGTGTTTGATGATGGTGATAGTGGTGGTTCTATCTCACAGATTATAAGGTTCATATGAAATATAAAAAGCTCTGTGAATGTCAGTCATTATTGTTGAGTTTTTAAAACAAATATAGAATAAAAACATATAACTCAAAAAGGGCCCCAAAACTGAGGAATGTATGAGCTAGCTATGGTATGGAAATATGATGAAATACTATTATGCTATGAGAAACAATGAAGATGGTTTTGGAGAAATCTGATAAGACATGAATGAACTGATGAAAAGAGAATTGAACAGATTCACAACAATTTGTATTATAACTGCAATATGGTAAAGGCAAGCTACTTTGAAAGAATGAGAAAATCTAATCAGTATAATGATCAACTACAATTCCAAAGTACTAATGATGAAACAGACTGCTTACCTTTTGATAAAGAGACAATGGACTCAGTGCAGAATGAGACAATCTTTTTTTAGATTTGCCACATGGATTTTTATTTTGATTGACTATACATGTTTATAAATGGTTTTCATTTTTAAAAAATAGCCATGAACTCATTATATAACACACAAAAGCAGAATGAAGAGCAAAGTAAGGAAGGAGGAGAGAAGTATTAAATGGAAAAGAAAATGGTATGCCAACATGATAGGGTTGGCTATAAATCAAAGAGTATGAGTCACAAAAGAAAAAGAAGGTGAGAAAAGGGCAAGAGGAAGAGTTTGTAATTTATAAACGATCTTTCTGAGGTGGTTAGAAAAGAAGTGGTGTAGAAATGATATTGGTTGTGACCATGCCCAATACCAACTATCAAGGTGTGCTCTTTTTCCTAGATAGCTTGACTGCAAATCAGAGTAACTTATGATGATATGCCTCAGAGGTAAACAGGATGCTTTATGATTCATCTTCTGCAATCATGGTTGGTATTTGCTCTAATCAGAGCTCTTAAGTCCTTCAAAGTTGTTTTTGTTTTATTTTATAATAGTGTTCTTGTATAAATGATTTTTTAAGTCCTGCTCAGTTTACTTTGTATCAGTTCACACAAATCCTCCCAGGTATCTCCTTAAGGTTTTCCATCATTTAGCATTTCTTGTCATTGCATGACATCCATCTTTTGTTGAGCACTTCCTCAATTGATGATACTTCCTTACTTTCTAGTTCTTTGCTACTACAAGAGATACCATGAACATCTTTGAAAAGAAGTCCTTTTCTTTGATCTCTTTGGAGTATAGACCTCCTTTTGCTGTCAAAGTACCATTTAATGATTTGGGGGGAATAGTTCCAAACTGCTTTCCAGAATGGCACTACCAACTGTACATTCATGTGCCAGCCTTCCATCAATCCTGTCATTCTCCATTCTTGTCACTTTTGCCAATATGATAGGTGGAACTTCTAAGTTGCCTTAATTTGTATTTCTCTAATTATTAGTGACTTGGAGCATTTTTTTTCAAATAGAATTTAGTAATTTACAATTCTCCATTGGAAATTTTCTGTTCATATCCTCTAACCATTCATCAATTAGGAACTGGCTCTTATTCTTTTAAAATTTGAATCAGTTCCTCAAATAGTTTGGAAATAAAATACTTTGGTCATTTTATATATTCAAAATTGTACCCATGGGTCTTTCTAAACTGGAAGATGCATCAGAAGCCGTGACTTTCTTCTAGCATCTTTTTGTCCTTCCTATCTCTATATTTCCATTTTCATCTTAATAAATAATTATTGTTCTCCTTTATAATTTTACTCTTCCCCAAGTTTTTTTCCTCTTTGCTTCTTTTTTATCATAGGGATACGGAGAAATATATTTTGAATTTTTAAAATATTTAATAAGTTTTGTTACCTGTTCATAATTTTCAAATTTTCTAATATTTGTCTATCTTTCAAAGAATCATTCCCAAATCATTTATTACCTTAAATTTCCACACGATTCTCAATCAATTTCTTTTCATCCACATGAACTCCTTCCCCTATCCTAATACTTGTAATACAGGCAATACAGGCAAGGATGGCTTATCTGGACTATTTTGATTAAAGCTTTAAGAAATTTACTTAAATAGGATATTATAAAGATTCTATGTAGTGCTCAAGTTCAGAGGATTCCAGATTTGTCAGAAAAACTGTAGCATTCATTTTCATTGTCAAAAATAAAATCCTCAAGGGGCAGCTAGGTGAATAATTACCTAGCTGTGTTGGCCTTGGGCAAGCCACTTAACCCCATTGCCTTAAAAAAATAAAAAATAAATAAAATAAATAAAATCCTCTGTTGTGAGAAAGAAACATCTCCAAATAGGCATTTTTCTGGATAGTAGATTATATTCACTCAAAGCTAAGCTTAAGCAAACTGATTGTGGTAGTTTTCTCTAAAATATGTTGAAGCAATAGATACCCAGAGAGACAGAATAAGACTGAAGCATCTTCAACCAAAAACAGAAGGAACCCTTATCAGTCCCCTTAACAATCTTCTCTCCATGGCAGCTGTTCAATTATTACAAGTTCATAGTTTTAAAAGTTACATTTCAAAATAAATATATATATATGTATATTTCTGTACATTAAAAAACAACCATCACAACAGTTTTAAAATACAATTCTATTTGCAATTGGTCTCAAGAAATTTTGAGTTAGTAGACAGGCAGCTGAAATTAGGGAAGATCTGAGTTCAAAATCAGATATGGTCCTGTGCAAGTCACTTAACCTGTTTGCCTTAAGTCACTGAAGAAGGAAATGGAAAATCACTCCAGGATCTTTGCCAAGAAAACCCATTAGACAACACTGATGAATTACGGGACACATGGGGTCATGAAGAGTCAGATACTAGTGAATGACTGAACAATAACAAATGGTAGGCAGGAGTATAGAATGGGAATTTTTCTACAGTAACATTCTCAGGGTAGAAAAGGACATGTGTTGTTAGCCTCAAGTATTATTTTAGTGATAACAAAGGAAAAGAAAGGAAATTCTGGATTGCAAAGTTTGAGAGATACAGAAAACTTGCAAAATGTTCTAAAGATGTTAAAGCAAACAAAAAAAAAAATAACATTCCAGCGAGAGAAAGAGAAAAGAGAGAAAGAGAGAGTCTATCAAGTGAATCTATATACAAAATTATGATAATGATTATGAGAATGATGGAGAAAAATTAAAAACTGGGCTAATCTATCATTACAGGTACATATGCTCTGTAACATATAAAAACCTAGGGTCATGAAACACATCCAAAGGTGACTTTTTACCTCTCCTGTGTATGACTCACCTGATCAGGCTTGAACAAAATGACCCATATACCTTAGGCTGTGTCATCTACTGTGAAAGTAGATGGCAAAATGCCAACTCATGTGTTTGGAAGAATTACATGGGCCCTAGAGACTTTTTTCTCTTTTTATATTAATACATATTTATGGAATAAAGCAAACATTTCTATAATATAGTATAACAAAAAAGCTGATTGTACATGAAACTGCAAATCTATTAAGCACAACTAGCTACTGCTTTCAAATGTACCACAAAATTATCTGATACGTTTTTTCTACCCTCTCATACCACCCTAAATGGTTTTTTTTAGTCTACAAAATAGCATGTGAGTTTTGCCCCTAGATATCATCATGAGAGAGATGAAATCAGCATGGTTCAGATAATTTTGCATGGATTTATAAACTTATAAAATTACCTTGGTGCTCAACTTCCAATACTCCCTGCAATTTATAGTAATAGTGTGTTGTTCTTCAATGATTGCCATATTTTTAATTGTTTTGTGTAATATGCAACAGTTAAGAGAAATTTTGATTGATTCTTGACTTTAAAATCAGATGTCCCTGAAGATTTCTTATAAAATAGGAAAAATGTTACATTTAAATTTGGAAAAAAGCAATGAGAACAATGAAAGAAAATAGAGATTAATTTCTCTAAGTGATTTGATAAAGAAATCAGCCAAGCATTAAATAAAAAAAGGAAAATAAAGTGGGATTTTTTAAGAAAGAACCTATATAGATGTAGAAATAAGAAAACATAACCCACTATCTGCAAATGTATACAATTTAAAAAATTCAGGAGAGGTGGTTTAGCATAAATGAACACACAGTTTTATTTCTCAGATAAAGGCTGTATGACCCTGGAAGTATACTATACCTCTCTACTCTAGGTTGAAGAGAAGACGCAGAACTACTCTAATGAAAATAATAAAAATCATTTTAAAGAATAATTTCAAGAAGAAATAAGGGGAGAAAATGCATTTAAAGATTTGAACTTCAGTCACCATGAATCAAATTTAAATACATCATCATCATCACACTTATCATTTATATGGCATCTACTATTTTCTAGGCATTGTGCTAGGCACTTACAAAATTTCATTTGAACCTCACAACACTGACAAAAAATAGACTTTAGGTGACTCTCAAAATGACAGCTAGTAAATGTCTGAGGTGAGATTTGAACTCAGGTCTTCATAGCTGCAGGTCCAATGCTCTATCCACTAAATTACCTAGCTGTTCTATGTTTATAAGCAAATATTGGTTATTTATATTATTTTAGATCATACTATTTAGTCTACTTAAATAGAAAGAAGCTCAGAAAATCAGAAAATTATCCAACAATGTATTCTATTGATAATTATTCCAGCTGATAAATATGATTAACTAGCAGGTTACTTACTTACCAAGAATATTTTCATGCCTTAGCAAAACAGTATTATATAATTCTGTTTCTCTGAACCAAGATTTCTCATCACGTGAGGAGAAAATCTTCACGGCAACATTTTCTCCTTGCCAGTGGCCCCGCCACACCTCTCCATAGCGACCTTTTCCTGATGAAGGCAAAGCAAAGGTGATTTTGATCAATGGATTTCATTAGACAGAGCCAATTCCAATTAGCTCTCAAAGAAACTGAGTGGTTATAAGCTAAATTAAATTAAAAAAACAAGTCAATAAAATTAATGCTTATAACTACTCATTGTTTAGATTGTTTACCTAAAAAGCCAATTTCACCAGCTACTGTAAGCTTTTGTCTTTAACACAAACAATAAGACAAGAAACATTCACCCCTCCTCAATACCTTTGAAATCTTACATTCAGTCATGAATTATTATTCAATTTTAGAAGTACAAGATAATAATTACTATCATCAAGCTTGAGAAAACTGAATAATGAGCCGTCACTAAGATGTATGAAGAACTTTATTCTAGTCTTGCTTCTACAACATGGTGGCCTTATAACCCGGGACAAATCATTTAACCTCTCAGTATCTCACACAACTGAGCTGATTTGGTACAGAATAGCTGCATAATAAAGGGGCATTTCCCCAAAAGGAGTTCTAAACACTAATGAAAACACAGATCCAAATTAAATATATATATATATATATGCATATATATGCATACACACACACACACACACACACACACACACACACACACACACACACATACATACTGTGGCTAACATTTATATAGCACCTTATAAGACTAGGGTCTGGACCTAATGATTTTGAGATAGGGAAATCCCAGGTGAGTAATCTCTTACCAATGCAGGTCTGTTCATTCTTGGCAACTTAAAATCATAGAGAGTTGCCTAAGGCATTAAGTTATTTTTTTTCCCAGGGTCACCCAACCAGTATGTATTAAACAAGAAAGGTATTCCAGGCTTCTAGGTCGGCTCTCTAAAAATTATGTCACACTCCCTCACATATAGCACCTAAAAGAATGTAACTCAACAGAAAGTCTGAGAAGCAATAAATCAGTGAAGAAGGGGGGGTTCTACTGCTATTATTGGGGTAGCAGAAGGCAAAAATTACTCAAGTTTTGGTACACAGATGAAGAGTTCACTGTGGGAAAAGAAACAAGATTACAGAATATCAAAGTATAAATTGGGAACTTGAAAGAGAAGAAAAGAAATCTTGACTAAAGAGGAAGAATAAGTATTTTTTGAAATGCTATTACTATTTGCTTTCTTGACAATGCTGATGAGGTCCATTCATGAACACTGTATTAGTATACACCAACTACAACATTGGAAGGACTATGTGAACTTTTAAGTTTCTAACTATCTTCATCATACAGTTGTGACTTGACTCTACTAGTTAGTATATGACCCAATCCTGCAGAATCAGTACTTCCATCTTTGCCTACCACAGGTTCCTTTCTATTATATAAAGGAAATATATTGACACTAAGAACTAATAAAGAAACAAATCAAGAATGAAAACATGTACACATACGCGTAAGTACAGAAAAACACACATATATACATGTTCTTTTCTTTAATGCTATAGAATTTCACCCAAGACTATATAGATTCTCATACTTGATTCTAAATTTATGAAAATACAATTATTCCTTTCACACTGATGAGACACATCACTCACTGCCACAGCAATGCCACAATCTGGAAAATTCATTTAAAATTTTTTGGCTCTCCCTTCATACCAGTGAAGCAGTCTGGATTTTTTTTCTTTTTCTTTTATGGAGTGTTTATAGTACCTTATTGTAAAATGGTGTTAATTATTTGATCCTAGACTCTGTGTCATCTGCTGACCTTTACAAGTCATCTATGTCTCTGCAAAATTCCCCCAAATTTTCCATAATTTTTTATGCCAACCCACAATATATCAAAACCATGATGGAGAAAGTCAAAAAGGTAGAAGAGATAACTGTAAGTCGAATGCCACCTGGGCATACATTACTATGACTACTGGCTGAAAAGAATCTCCTTGTTTCTTAAGTACCCACCCTGTGAAAACTCCTAGAGCTAAAATGATTCATAAAAATCTGCCAGCTCTTAGCTAAGGGCTGCTCCTCTATCCATTTAACACAGTTAAAATAACCTTGCAATGAGAGGTATATTTCTACAACGGACAATGTATAACTGCAGAATTAATAATGATATAAGTCAGAAAATATCTCATAATCTCTTCTCTCTTTCTTATCCTCACATCACCCTCATTTATAATTGTATGTGCAGTAACCTTGTTTATCCTGCTTCTGGTAACTTATTCAACTATGTGCTAATATTTTAGTCATTTTTGCCTCCTAAGAATGTTTTGAGACTACAGCTAAGTTTTCTGGAACATGACAGTTATTGGCTCTTGGAATGTTTGCTAAACTCAATGTCTGTTGAATTTAATTTTCAATTGGTATTTACTAGCTTTCATTTTATATTATCATCTACTAGTTGATCAACTTCTCAAGGTTTAAGCTTTGGCTTATCAGAAGAGTCAAAAGGAAGGAAGGACTCAATAGCTAAAACTTTTTTTTTTCTTGCTTCAATCAGCAAAAATACTGCCAAATCTCTTAGAACGTGCCTCTATCCCCATTCCTCCTTTGGATTTTCTATTGAAATGTCTCTACCAAATGTATTTGGAGCCAACTACTTTTAGGAGCTAAGCAATTTAAAAAATGAAGTCCGCTGCTCCTGCAGTTATTTTTAAAGCCTCTAGCATCCTGGTGGAGAGCCAATACCATTTTTAAGATGCCTTACACACTTTTTCTAGGCTCTAGACATGATCTATGGCAGCCAAACAAGTTCTATGGATCAAAAGCCAAAGAAGTAATCAAAATTGACCACTTTACTCTCAAAGCTCAGGGGCAGAGTTGGCAATATTCCTATGCAATTTGAAGAATGGAATGAAAATTATGGACATTTAGCACTGTCTTTCTCTATGAGATTTTCAATTCATTCATTGTAACATTGATTCTTTTCCTGATTTCTCTGAGGTCTTAAAATCTCACCAGCCTTTCAGGGAAAAGATAGCAACCAGCCTAGAAAATCTTTCAAATGCAATTTGGAAATCTGCTTATAAATACCAATGCACTGGATGAAGAATTCTGCTGGTTTTATTTTTTAACCAAATTCTCTTTTTCATTTCTATTTCTAATGTTCTGTGATGCAATTACCATCCTTTCATTTAAAAAAGCTAAATAGAATAGAAAGCTTCATTTTCACCAAACTGGTTTGACTGTCCATATTTTTGATAGCCCTTATATCAAAGAAGAATCCATTAAAAACTAAACATTCCTGGATTTAAAAAAAAAATACAACAGATTAAAACCAAAATGCTCCATAAAAGATACAAAAGATCAACAAATTTATGTCAGGACTCTCAAGAATAGTTTCAATTCAGACAATGTTTCTAAGAGGGAAAAAAAAAGTAAAAATGAGATAGCATTTATTTAGTCCTATAAAATTTACCAAGTACTTTTACATACAACATACATAAAATAACCAGTCTTTATTAAATATTTACCAAAAATCTCAAAAGATACATGTTACTATGCCTATTTTACAAACAGGTAAAATGAAGTTGCAAAATGTAGATGATTTATCAAGATACTAATAACTAATAATCTAAGGGACATTTTGAAATCTGTATCTTTCTGATTTATGAATGATTAAAGCTACAACTAGGGAATGCATGGACTCCAAATTCAAAATGGTAGTTCAGTTTTATAGAAAATTAGACAAGGATTTGTGATTTCAAACAAGTCCATGTTGAATGTTGTTCTTCATTCTCTTAGAGGACCAAAAATCCCTTCTATACCAAGGGATCAAGACCTATCTTCTGACACAACTGTAATAAGCAAGGATGAGAAACAATTTCCCACCTCCCATTCCATTATATATTCTCAGAAGTTAGCAAGGGGGGGGGGGGGGGGAAGGAAAAAAAAAACTATTACTAACCTACACACTCCAATAGTGTAATCTGACGAGCCACGGTTCTTTGAACAAGAAAAGGAAGACCAGAGCCACTTCCTGATGTACAAGAATGATCCATTAAATCCTGTGGTTTGAAACAAGGAGAAAGGAGGACCATTGGGAAATAGCTAAGAGTAATTTCTCTTTATTCAATAAAAGAATACAAGGACATAAGCATGCACGTTATCACTTGCTGATGGGATGCACTCATGAACAAGAAAAAACATGAGATTTCCCATTAAAAAAGCCAACCCAAATGTGCTTTTACAAATAAAATATGTAGTCATTCATATATATAGACATGTAGGTATATACACATATATGTACACATAGGTATGTGTTTATACATGCATGTGTATATTTTTTCTTGGTTATCAGTTGCAGAGTTTGCCTTTTCACTCCTAGAGCTAGCCAAGGAAAGACATCTTCCTAAACATGTTAAGATGGTGGAAAAATTTCTCAATGAGGCAGAAACATAGTATCTTTACATAGCCAATTGTGGAACCATGTAAATGTTAGTAATGATGGTTCCATTCCAAAAACCTAATTGCATTTCAAAATACTTTAGTGAGGGACAAAGTGTTAATATTGTTCTATTTACATTTCATCTTTTTCATGTCCTGTGATACACTGGCAATCAGCAAACTTACAAAAAGGCAAGGGTAAATCCAAGAGGCAGAAAAAAATGAGACTTAAGAGACTCAGATAAATCATAAAATGTATAATCAGGTGTTACCTAGAGTTTAAAAAGTTTGCTATTCAGAACACTCAATTTGGATCAAGGTACAACATGGAAACAATGTAAAGACTCACAAATTGCTTTCTGTGGGGGTGGGGGAGGGAAGTAAGATTAGGGAAAAAATTGTAAAACTCAAAATAAATAAAATCTTTAATTAAAAAGTTTGCTATTCATTTTTCTTTCTCTTCATATTATTCTTCCTTATGTGTTTAACCTTTATAATACACCTAAGAGATTCTTCTTGAAGTTATTAGCTTTCTTTTAAATAATCAGACTTTGTAATTTACCAAATAGGAGCTACACCTAGACTCATCACAGGAATAGTTAATACATTTTAGTTTTTAAAAGGCAATATACTAGTGGGTAAATATAATTTAGGCCAAGAATTTGCAAATGGATATCTCATTTAAACGAACAAGTCAGCAGCCTGCAAATCATCACAGTTTCTATATCTTGTTTTTCAGAGTGTTCGTCAAAACTGGTACCATATCATGATTTTATGCTGTCATCTCATCTGACTGACTTTAAAAGACTATTTTGGGACACACTTCCATCCTTCTTGTTAAATTGTAAAAGCTATTTAAACTGTAATTTACACTAGCTGTTCCTATCACTGCCCTTAGTAATTAGTTCCATGTTAGCGCTCAAAGGAATGAAGTTCTGTCTAATTTATTTTAGCACCCTACTTTGCCTAAGCTTTGTTAGAATTTCCTCTTGCCCCTTCTGTTTTTACTAACTCAATAAATTCATCTAATTTCCCTTAGAACTTGAAAGGTCTTAAATGCATTTCCTTTTGAAGAATAGAATTCTCTGTCTTGAAATTGAATACATTCTCTTTCCAGGGTGCTTCCAGAGATAGACTAAATAGATGGGTGGAAATGTGTCCAAGATAGGCAAGAGATAGGGGAAGAGAGACAGCTGGGTGAGGTGACTCTAGGCCTATCCCCATTTACCCTCAAAGGTGGAATGTCCCAGCACAATGACTTCAGGGTTTTGTGGTTTAGTCTGTGTGATGAAATTCGCAAAAGCCTCTTGCTTTTTCTGAGAATATTAAGTTAGCTGATATTTCACTTTAGGAAGAAGCTATTCCTGAAATGGCATTCCAATCATTTCTTCCTAAAAATTTCTCATTTATCTACTCTAATTTAGTTATCTTTAAAAAAAAATCTCAAAACTCATTTCTTGTGTATTTACCCATTTTCCTTAGAATAGGTAGTATATTAAAAATTCCTTTGAAGGAATATATTTCACTTTCCAAAGTTTTCTTAATGTGAACATTCACAGTCAAGGAAAACTGAAGAAATTACCTGTTTCTTAAAATCAACATGAGTTTTATCATATTAATGCCCTTAAAAAAATTCCCTGAGAGGGGGCGGCTAGGTGGCGCAGTGGATAGAGCACCGGCCCTGGAGTCAGGAGTATCTGAGTTCAAATCCGGCCTCAGACGCTTAATAATTATCTGGCTGTGTGGCCTTAGCCCCATTGCCTTGCAAAAACTTGAAAAAAAAACTCCCTGAGAAACTCTTGCAAAACAATGTTTCTATGTCAGAAAAGCTGAATTTCAGGAATAGCTAAAACAGACCCAGAGTTTAAAAAAAAAAAAAGATGGGTTGGAGAATTTAAAATATGACAATGCAGCCTTATATCCAAACCTCTTACAACAAAATTGCTGTGGTGTATAAAGCCCATTACTTACACACAGTGTTCAATAGAATAGAAATGATCTCCCATAGAATAAAGAATGTGAAATACACATTGAATATTCTTGTACCAAAAGAATCTAACCAGGGATGAAATGACTCCTTTTCTATTACCATCCTTACCAATGTTTTGAAACCATATTAAAAAACAAAACTAGAAGATTTTGATAGTTATTTCAAAATGTTTTCACATAAAACTATGAAAAAGAAAATTATAAAATATTCTAAATTCTTTTAAATGATCCTCCATTTTAACCATCTCAAAAGTTTATTATTCCACAAGGTGGCAGCACAGGGATATATAAAATTTTTCATGCCTGTCTAGATGAAAAGTTTTATTTAGCAGTTTAACAATTAGGGATTATGTTGCAATAAATGAAAGGCGAAATAATCTGGGAAGAATAAAATGGGAGAGTGGGGATCTTAAATGGTAGACAAACATATACAACCAATGGGGAAAAAACTTGAAAAATCTATTTAAAAACCTCTATTTAGAAGAAAAATGAAACTCTTTCCTCAATTAATTATAAACATCTATGCATGTTTAATTTCAAATGACTATCAAAGAGTAATGTGAACAGTGAACATAAGCTTACAACATTAATGACTTGTGCAAACATGCACAGCTCCAGGCAACTTTCTAAAATCAATCTCTGATCCCTTTCTGTGTATATACAAACACATATAAATACACGTGTGTATTTTACATATGTTCATACATGTGTACACATACACATATGTGTGCATTGTGTGTACGTGTGTGTGAATTCTGCCAAGCCTTTACTAGCTAATACTTGGTATTTCATATTTTGAGTAAAAGAATACAATGGACAGTTTTTTCCTGTATCAGTCAGCCCTTGTGAATTTTTTAAAATTTCCATCCCCATTCAAGACTCACTGCTAGGGTGCTATCGCCAACATTCGTAGTGATGAGTCCATCAATGGTGCCATATTCCACTTCTCTAGGGTTGAGTCGCTCCTGATTCCTTTTTTTAAACTTCCGAATACCCACAACCAGTAGAATGACAAAAAGGCATGCTGCTATAGAAAGGCCTATAAAGATGGCCATATAATCCAGGCTGAATCTTGAATATCCTCCTGTGAAGGATTTCCCTAGGGAGGAAAAAATGTAATTAGTCACAAGGATCACTATTTGCTTGGCACATAAACGAAGGAGATTTCTTAGCAATAATAAGCTTTATTAAAAAAAATATCACAAGACATATATCACTTTTTCATCCTAAAAACATTATAAGGGGTAAAAAGTCATTCCAAATTCTAACATTCAACAACCCAATGAATAAGAACAAAATTCTCTTTTATCTGAAGCAAACAAATTAAATATGTGGCAAGCTGTTTTTTTCTCTACCTTCCACTTTACTGTGGAAGTTTTTGTCCAACTTCAAATATATCACAGATACATATCGCCACCCAAATCTCTCTCAGACAATGTATTTTTGAGACAAGCCCTCTCTGTTTAAGAGCCTACAAAAGTTTCCCAGTTGCCTATTGAATCAAATCCATTTTGAACTATTCATTCTCAGTTCTTACCACATGACTTCCAAAAATGCTCTACTTTAGTCTGGTCCTTTACTTGTGTCCTCACCATCAGTACTGTATATAACTCTTTGTCTTCATTCTTTTCTTATCCTTCATCATACCCTTTTCACTTTACCAAATCAATCTTGAGTCAGATTCCTTCATGTAATATATCCTCTAACTAATCAACCCATAATGAAATACATTTGAGCTACATGAATTCAAAGAGCTTTTTTATCTCTAAAACTCTTTATTTTCTTTCACTTATTTGCAACCTATAAAAATTAGTTAGTGCTACTTGTTCTTTCACTTGATAACTCAACTATAAGTTAGAAGACCAGACATATTTTCTGATCCTCATGACCTTTTGAACATCTCCAAAACAGGAATTACATATGAGATAAAGCAATCTCCACTCTATTAAACATTATAGGACACCAATACCCTTAACAAGGTAAAAAAATCTAGCAAACTAAAAGCTTTGATGTTTTTATTTAGTCATTATGTCTGACTATTCATGATCCCTTTGGGGTTCTGCTGGCAAAGATATTGGAGTGATTTACCATTTCCTTCTCTAACTCATTTTACAGATGGGGAAACTGAGGTACACGGGGTTAAATGACTTGCCAGGGTCACACAGCTAGTATCTGAGGTCAGTTTAGAACATGGAGCCAAGGGGTGGCTAGGTGGCGCAGTGGGGGTGGCTAGGTGGCGCAGTGGATAGAGCACCGGCCCTAGAGTCAGGAATACCCATTGCCTTAAAAAAAAAGAACATGGAGCCAAGAAGATCCATCTACTATTCATCCTAGTGCAGGGTTAATCTTTAACTTTTAAATCACTGGCTCAAGACCACCCTCTCCCCTTACCTCTCATTTCCCATGAGGACAGAGTAAAAACTACTTACAGGTTCACAACAGAACTCAATTACCCTTCCATCCCACTAATGAGACAGATAAACAAAAGGCAAAGAAGTTGTCTTGAGTGAGACAGCAGCATGGTCATAGGCTTGGTGCTCTCAGAAAGTAATGGGATATAGGGTAGAACACTAATGGGGGTCTATATGGCGTTCCATTAAGCCTGAAGTAAAGAGCCAAGCATCTACTTAGGGTCAGTTTCTTCCCTTCCAGAAGTTACGTGAAGCAAAGACAAAGTTAGTGAAACGCAGGAGGAGTCTGAGAAGGTTTTGAGGTCCAGTCTCCAAAGAAACTGCCACCAGAGTAAAGACTTGTAGAGTGAGTTATTTGGGAATATATGAGGGGAAAAGACTGAAATTATGGGATTTCAGTAGTAAGAAAATTCTGTTAAAGGTTTTGACCTAAGCAGATTAAAGGGGAAATGTGAAAGAATTTCAGTAGTAAGAAAATTCTGTTAAAGGTTTTGACCTAAGCAGATTAAAGGGGAAATGTGAAAGAATCAACTAAAAGAGTCCAGACTTCTTTCAATAAATAGTTCAAGACAAAGGAAAATCAACCAATACTTGATAAGGTAGAGGACCCTATGAATTGTCCAGAAGGCACAGAACTGCTGCTGGGAGTTCCTGAATGATTAAGAGGAAAAGAAGAATTTCGAAAGCACAATTTCTGGCCCATACAATCGAAATAATTCACAGAATGGAAAAACTTAAATCCACAATAGTAACCTTCAACAACTACACAAAACACAAAAATTACTTATTGAAATATAGAAATACAGAATCAAAGGACAATCTAGAAGAAAAGCAAAAAAGCAATAATGTTAAAAGAAAAAAAATTCCCAAGCAAAACACTGATCTTAAAGACGGACATGTAGAGCAAATTTCAGGATTATTTTCCCAGAAAAACACAAGTCAAAGTTAATTCAAGAAATTCAAGAAATTGTGTCTAGAATTTCTGAAAATATATTAAAATGAAAGAATTTACAGACTGCCTCCAGGAGGAAAAAAAAAAACCCTATGCTGCAATATCCAAAATACATAGTGATTAAATTTAACAATTCTAATGACAAACAACAAATCCTGCAAGAAACCAAGAGAAAGGAAATTCAAATAGCACATATTTTTACAACCACCAGAAACTGCAGGAGGAAATAAAATAATGTTAAGAGCAATGGAGCTCAGGATACAATTCAGTGTGACCTATCCTGCAAAAATGAGGCTAATAATTAATTCAAGGAGGGAGGCAAAAGAATATCCAAAAAAAAAAAGAGCATTCAAAACATTTCTAGAAAGACAACTAATTCTAAATAAAAACATCTGCTTTTCAAACATCTCAAAAATCAAAAGAAAAGTAAATAAATACAGCTACCAAGACAACAAAAACAAAATAACAGAGGGTCCTGTAAGAGATTTCTTTCTAAAAGTAATGATGCGTGTCCTTTGCTCTTGAAAAAGATCATGACATCATGAAGGTGATGCTATGACATGCCAGTGAGTTGTTATCATCATCACCATCACCATCATCATCATCATCATCGTCATCATCTGTCTAAAAGTACATTAGAGTTCCAAAAGCAAAAGACAAATAGGAGTAAAAGCAGAGAAATAAGACTGGAGCATCATAAAATAAGTCTCATAACACTCACACTTCATATGAACCAGTGATAATCTTGAAGGACTAAATTGCAGAATAGAGGGGAGAGAGAAAATCTAGGCAGAAAAAGTGAGTTAGAGAATATGTGATATTCTCAAATCAAGTCAAAGTTAACAATTGAAGAGAAAATAACTCTTGTATGTCTTTTAGAAAAAGATTCTCCAAGAGAATGGGCAAGGAGGCAAAAAAAAACGGGGAAAGGAGGAAATCTTGTTTCAAAAGTGGTAGAGGATACCATTCCATAAAGAGAGGTAAAGACATTGCAAATGGGTGTGATATTAAAGGATTTGATGCTTTAAAATGCACATCCTTTCCCAGGAGGAAGAAAATCAGAAATCCTAAGAGCATCTGGCAGCCCAAGGAGTGGGAAGGCAAGGACACCAGGAAGAGATTTCATGGAAAATGGGGGGAGAAATGCATATATGCATAAGCAGTACAAAGATTAGCAATGAAATGAGGTATCAAGGACAAAGGAAAATTCCTACCATGAAGCAATACCCTTCCTAATATCTGTAAGAATTGATAGTTCTTTTTTTTTTAAGGTTTTTGCAAGGCAATGGGGTTAAGTGGCTTGCCCAAGGCCACACAGCTAGGCAATTATTAAGTGTCTGTGGGCACATTTGAACTCAGGTACTCCTGACCTCAGGGCCAGTGCTTTATTCACTGCGCCACCTAGCCGCCTTGGGGGCTGATATTTCTAAGAGTGTGGTACAATTTAAGGGGGGGAAAAAAGGAAGCCAAATCTAAACTATATAACATAGAAACTATTTAGATTAGGAGCCTTAGCAGTTTTAATTCAGTAAGGAATGCAAAGACCAAAGGAATGCAAAGACCAAATAAGACTAGAGCACATAGAAAAGAGAAGTTGCAGTTTTGTAAGTATCTAATTTTGTCTCTATGACTAGAAATTCAACAAGCATATCTTTTCTACTGAGAAGGAACATGATGTTTCCAGAAGTGAATTCACAGGACTTAATCAGAAGACCTGGCTCTAGTCACTTAATCAGTTCTGCTTCATTTAGCAAAGTCACTTAAACTCTTAGGTTTCAGTTTCTATACTCTACCTAATTCACAGGACAGTCCTGAGGATCAAACCAGCAGCCCTTCTTAAAAGGTAAAATATTATCAAAAGGGTACAGAAATACCATTACATTTTTATATACTGCAAAGGCACATGGTATGCATGAAGAATTTGCTAAGCCGTCTATTTATATTAGGAAGACATTTCCTCAATCACAATTCATTATGTACCAAGAACTTATTTATTCAGCTTAGGCTTATTTTTCATATACCTGAAACATACATGTACATACATATGTTTTTATGCATACCTGTGTGTGTAGATATATACATAGTGCCATTTTTTCTTTTAATTACTTTTGATGGAAATATATCTGAAATATATAATATACTTCTTATAAAGAAACAAAAGGAATTCAATATTTTATTGATGATGACTAAAGGACATCAAATATTCAGCCCACAACACCCCAACCCACCAAAGTATAGCCCAAACTAGATTAAAATAAGGCACTATCTGATTTTAATGAGTTGATATATCTATATCGATATAGATATAAATGGGGCAGCTAGATGGAGCAGGTCTAGAGTAGGGAAGAGTCATGATGTTCAAGTCATGAGCATACTCAGACATTTATTTACTAGTTGTGTGATTCTGGTCAAGTCATTTAACTCTGTTTGCCTCAGTTTCTTATCTGTAAAATGAGCTGGAGAAGAAAATGGCAAACTAGGATCTTTTCCAAGAAAATCTCAAAAAGATGTCATGAAGTATTGGATATAACAAAAACAACACAAGAAAAGTTCTATGTGTGTAGAGATAATACACATCTATCAATCTCTAGATAGAGATATGCGGATATATAGATATCTAGCTATAAATTTCGACAGGGTATTTCTTTAAATTTTCCAATGTTCCTGATAGTTCATTTCACTAACTTTTGTCTTCCCCATGGGCAGCATGTTTTTTCATATATACATATATATATATATATATATATATATATATATATATATATATATATATATATAGATGATAGATAGATAGATGACAGATAGAAAGTTTTCTACATCAATATACAGTCCACAAGAATCCTTAAATATGATTTAGTGGTCACCATCTTGATGAGAGTTTTACCCCACTGATTTACACAAACATGATTATATCATACATAGTACAATTATCTTTCCATTTTGTCACTTTTTCTAGTTTTACTACTACTGCTTCTGATAATCTAATAATAATAATAATCTAATAATAAAACATGCCCTACTTTAAAAAATTACTACATGTCAAGAAGTTATAGAATTTAAATTTGGTTTCAGACACATACTAGATCTATGATCATGAGCCAATTTGTTAAAATACTATTGACATAGGCAACTCTCTAATGCTGCACATCTCTGAGAGTTTTCAATCAATAAAATCACAGTGGGGCAGGTAGGTGGATAGAACACCGGCCCTGGATTCAGGGGACCCTAAGTTCAAATCTGGTTTTAGACACATAACACTAGCTGTGTGACCTCGGCAGGTTCATTGATTGAATCACAATAAAACAAAACAAAATCATATGTCCAATAAAAATTAAGAGTTGATGAGACTAAAAGATCCAGGATTAAGTGAATTCAGAACTGAAGTGACCATATTATTGTCCCACTCAAGAATCTTCACTACACCTCTGTTGCCTTTAGCATAAAAGAGCAGTTCCTAACCTAAGCATTTACAGATCTGCACATTCTGTCTCTAACCTACTGTCCCATTCCAGACTTATTTCACATCATTATCTTTCACAGTTTCAACATTTGAACTTAACTTTCCAACATAGTTTTCTCTTAAACACTCATCTCTACACAGTGGGTGCATGCCTCCTTGCCCCTACTTGTTGGAATCCCTAGCTTCCCCCCCAAATTTGTGGGCTAAAGTCATATACCAACTGTTAGGGGAAGCCTTTTTTGCTCCCCTCCCCTGATTTTTGCTCTCTTTTCAAATTGCCATGTATATTCTTATCTGTGCATATGGTACATTTGCCTCAGTAAAATGCAAGTTTAATTCTTAAAAAGGCAAAGATTTCTTTTTTCATTTTGTCTTTGTATCCTCAGAATAGAGCTTTGAACACAGCAAACCCTTAATAATAATTCATCGGATTGTCTATGCTTTATTTAATGGAAGCACTCTAGGGTTTCTTGGAAAGTAAGGATGCTCCCAAGCATAGAGCTTCAAAACTGCCCTGCTGCAGTGGAATAGAATCTTCAAATATTAAGGAACCATTTGTATAAGATCCTCCTATACAGAATATATTCAAGTTGCATGTAAAAAATTCTATAGTGCTTCAAGCTTGGAGAGAGATACAACTAGACAGTGGATAATAGGAAGAGGGGGAAAATGGATCTAAGCATTTCTTTCTTTCCTAGTAATGTATGCATGCCACTCAACCACAGTCCCAGGCTCTCCCTTTCTCATCTCATGCTTTCTCCTCACTATATACAATGAATATGTGGATAAGTTCTTAGGGCGAGTTATTTGTGACAGCCACCATTTCTCCTTGAAAAAGAAAAAGGAAGGGAATAAAGAAAGTCAGTAGCACATGAAAGAATACCTTAGTAGAAAATATTCCCTAAGACAGATCTTTTGGGTATGAGAGAACTGGACGCATTATAATTTTTTCAGGTATTTTTGCACTACTTCATGTTCTCCTAACTTCTACCTTCTTTCAGATGCCAAGTAACGCTCCTCCCACATTCCCGGTCCTTCACTTTGATCTCACCTTTCCATGAAAGAAACCAAAGTGAGGGAAGTGTAGGGATAGGGAAGTGGAAGAAAAACAGAGAGGACCATTACCTTTTGAAGTTGGTAGCTGGGCAGTAATGTTTCCATTGCACCAGTTTCCCTGACAGCATTCCACAGCCTGATCAGGAGATGGTGGAGTCTTACAGGTCATCTTCCCCTGTTCATACACTTGGAAGCATCCTTTCTGGTAGACTTGAATACCATCGTTTATGCTCAATGAGGCAAAGCACTGTTGGCCCTCACAGTGATCCTGATTCCCACATGATATGCCTTCACACACGCACATATACAGGTTTGAATTCAGCTTTGGTTCCTCATCTGTAGAAGGGAGAGAAAAGAAAAGAAAAGAAAATGGCATTTTCCCTTCACATGGGCAATCAAAAGTTTCTTCAATTATATGTGAATGATATATTGGGGGGGGGGGTTTCTCTTGCTCAATTCAACACATCTAGGTAATTAATTACCTGTGTGAAAGTCACAATAAGCATCACCTGAAAATTTAGTAGACCTAGTCATGAAATATGCCTTGCCCCTAAATTTCAAATCATTGGGCATTTCAAATCAATAAACATTTAAATTCCTTTAGGATAGGCACTGAAGATATAAAGGCAAAAATAAAACTGCCCCTACCCTCAAAAACCTTCCTTTCTCCAACAGGGTCTTAAAAAAATTTTCTGCATCATGGAACCCTTTGGTAGCCTGTTGAGACCTGAGCACCCCTTGTCAGAATAATGTATTTTTTAAAAAAATTTCTAGTGGAAGAAAATGATAGACTTCATTTTTAGTAATAAATAATAAAAAATAAAATGAAATTTTTCTCATTCATATTCATTGACTTTGAAATCTACCATAGACCTGCTAACACCTATGGCAGTGAAGTAGCCTAGAGGATGGAATAGTCAACCTGAATTCAGAAAAACCTGAGTTCAAATATGTGTTCGGACACTTGTTAACTGTGTGACCTTGGTTACTTAACTTCTATTTGATTCAGTTTCCTCTTCTATAAAATGGGCATAAGAATAACACTTATCTCTCAGGATTGTTGTGAAAAGCAAATGAGATGAAATTTCAAAACAGAGAGAGAGAGAGAGAGAGAGAGAGGGAGAGTGAGTACTGGTCAGAATAATGTAATGCCACAGTAATTCTAGAGGAAAGGGGACAATAATAATCAGGGTTATTAGGTTAAGACTTCATGGAGGAGGTGACATCTGAATTGAATCATGAAAATGGGATTTTTGACAAGGAGACAGAGATGAGGAGGAACCATGAACAGCGTCCCAAGTGAGAGCTGTGAAGCAATTGCATCTGGTGTGGAAGGAGGGTGGAAAAAAATGGGGTATGCCAAATCCAATAAGACCTTTTAATTAATTGTTCTTTCAAAGATTGGTTTTCAGATTCAGTTTTTCAAATCACTGCATCATTTTTTCCTGGTTAAGTGAGTAGTTCAGACTTGCTAGTACTAACAGCTTTGGGTGCAGATGGCAGAGGAAAAGAGCAAGAGGGAGGGAGGGAGAGGGAAAAAAAGAATTATATAGAAATGAGAACATAAGAAAGGGGGAAGGGGGAAAGAAAGAGACAGAGAGATAGAAACAGTCAGAGAGAAAGAGACAAAGAAAGAGACCAAAAAAGATAGCAGGACAGAGTTAGAGAGACAAGGACAGAGAGACAAAAAAAGATAGTCACAGAGACACCAAGACACAGAGACAGAGAAGACCAAATCTTTGGAAGCTGCTAAGTTGAAACCCTGTTCAAATAAGGAAATTCAACTTTCAGAGCTCACTCTCAAGTCCTAAATTAGAAAGGGGCTGAGTTTCTGTCTATTGTAGTATGCTTTGTAGTAGACTGTGGCACAGCTACGTCAATCTATTTTGAATCTATCTTTTAAAAGGCAGTTTGGGGGTGAATGTTTGCCTTTAAGAGATGACCCCAATGAGAAGCAATAAAATAACTAGAGACTTGGCCCCCCTATAGACAGGGAATGAAGAAAGACTCAGAAACGGCAGAGAAAAACAACATTTACCCCTCTCTTTTCCCTCTTCAAAAAGAGGTAAAATAAAAACAAATTGCCCATTATAACATAAATATCACGCCTCATAGTACCACCCCCATGAAGGGGATATATTTTGTTTATAATCAATATGATGGTTCTTTCGAAAAACCCCAAGAGACCCTTCCAATAGCACATGAGGTTGGAATAATATTCAGAATAACCACTGATAAAGCAATGTATGTCACCAGTGTCACCACCCAAAATCTGGAATTCACAGATTGTTCTAACAAAAAAACAATTTTCACAATAAA
Organism: Macrotis lagotis; assembly: GCF_037893015.1. Taxonomy (NCBI): domain Eukaryota; kingdom Metazoa; phylum Chordata; class Mammalia; order Peramelemorphia; family Peramelidae; genus Macrotis; species Macrotis lagotis. The sequence goes on along the minus strand of NC_133658.1, from coordinate 709,389,917 downwards.
ATATTCTCTTTTTCTCCTCCCTTAAAAAATGACACAAATCTTCCTAGTATCAGTATTTGAATCAGTGTCATCCCTTATGATATGAAGCATAATATAAATTGATCTCACTATTTGATACCATAACCTCCCCCTCAAAAAAATCAGGCATGAACATCATAATTTCAAGGTCCAAAGAAATTTTTCCCTGTTTTATTGATAACCTTAGGCATCTAAGTGTATGTAAATGTGTTTTTAATGAGGATCATTCCCCATCTCCAATAACCCTTTCTTATAAAAAAGAAAAACAATTAAAAAAGATCAACTCCTCCTTATTTTTCAATGTTTCCTACCCATAGCCCTAAGGACATTTAGGTGGTACAGTGGATAGAGTACCAGCTCTGGAGTCAGGAGGACCCGAATTCAAATCTGTCTCAGACACTTGACACTTACTAGTTTTTGTGACCTTAAGTAAGTCACTTAACCCTTACTGCCTTGAATCCTGGGCCATGTCCAGTCATCCTGATTCATATCTGGCCACTGGACTCAGATACCTCCAGAGGAGAAAGTGAGGCTAGTGACAGCATAGCACCCCCTCATTCAAATCCAATTCATCCAATTCACTTGCTTGTCATGGGATCATTTGCCTAAAACTAAGGACAAACATCATCACCCATAGTCCTACACCCCTCCGAAAATTATTGTTCATCCTTTGTTTTTGAAGAGGATAATGACATCATAGAGGATGTCAGTGACTTGCACATGAATTGGATTTAAGTGAGGCAGAGTTGCACAGATGTCAACCTCACTCTCTTCCCGAGTCTTGTTGCAAGACAAAAGTCAAGTCAGCTGGTGATGGACCAGGATACAATGGATGACCTTGGCTCTTTAATGTCTGAACAAGCTCTAAGGTCTCCACAGCTCCTGTTGCAGCCATCTTGATGGACACTGGAATGAACTGTTTTCATCCATCCAGTCCACCAAGTCCACCATCAAAAGCTTGGGTAGACATCTCCCTAACTCACTGATGGATTTAAGACCTGTAGGTTACCCTAAACCTGAGTTAGCTTTTTTCAAGGCTGTTCATCCACATTTGGTGTCCATCTATCACCCACTTCTCTCAACTGTGACTCCAAGAAGCTATATAATATGCAGTAGCCAAACCCCAGTAATCTACCAAAAAACTAAAAGGAAGGATGTGTTATTTCACTTTTTTATCTGAAAAAAGCAAGACTATTATTCAATCTAAATTAGTTGTCTTTTAGTGATGTTGCACATATATTGCTCTAGTCATTATAGCTTATTCCTTCTATTCACTCACAGGTCATAAAGGCCTTTTGATATATCTCAAATTCTTATATTTGTTGTTTTATAGGGCAACAGGATCTTAATACATTAATATATCAATTTTTTTGGCTATTACCCAAAATAAATGGTGAGCATCTGGTTTCTGATTAATTCCCCACAAAGAGAATTACAATGAATTTTGCTGCATGAGAACTTCCTTTCATTGACCTCCTTAAGATATAGTGCTACATTAATATTAGTTAATAACAAATAAGGAAAAAAACTACTTTGCTTTTTAATTCTATATAGATGTCATCTTTGGTGACTGTAGCATAGAACTCTCAAAAGAGTTGGATTTGGAGTAACATAAGCTAAGCTGGTTTTGAATCCTAAGTCTTACCTTTTCCAATTTTTTTCAACTATAAAATAGTTGAACATTATATACAATGTTGTTTAGACTAATTGACTTTCAAAGTTGTATAACCCTTCTAACTCTAATCTTATCCTGAAAAAATGTTGCTTAATGGGGCAGTGCTGGCCCTACTACCATGGGACGAATATTTCATAATCAATTACATTTCCCTACATATTTTCAAATGATTTTCTGGAAATCATTTGAACCAATTAAATCTCTATGAACCTGATACAAAATGAAGGTGGAAGGAATTTGGTCCAAATGATCTCAAAAGTCCTTTTTAGCTTCAGATTATTTGAACACTAACAATTCATGTATTTAATCTTTATGGCAAGTACAGAGTGGGTTACCAGTTTTCATTAAGTAGCTAGACAGAGAAGAGAAATGCCCACTTTTCCACACTATCGCAAGTAAGTATTAAGAAATGCTATAATGACTTCTTTGTATATGGTAGAGAGGGAGCAAGAGTGGAGATGGATGGAGATTATCTAATCTAACTTTGACATCAGAAATGAGGCAGCTAGGCAGAGCCAGGTTAGACCGTGGATAGCATGATCTTGAACAAGTCACAACTTCTGTTTGCCTCAGTTTCTTCAACTGAAAAATGGAATAGCACCTACTTTTTGTCATGAGGAAAAAATTAGATAATATTTGTAAAGCACAATACAATATCTGGTAAATTGTAGGTGTTATACAAATGTTAACTATTATATGGGAAGGTTTTCACACTCCTTTTTCACTTACTCCCAATTTATCCTTTATGCAGTTTTTTTTGAGAGACTACTCAGTTAGTTGGATAGCATTCTGAACCTGGAGCCAGAAAAACGAGTTCAAATCTGATCTCAAACAATAGCTGTATGATCCTGGGCATGTCACTTAACCTGTTTGCCTTAATCTACTAGAGAAAGAAATGGCAAACCAATATCTCTGCCCAGAAAATTCCATTGACAGTGTGATCCACAGGTCACAAAGAGTTGGATGGGTCTGAACACTAACAAAACCACTTGTTTATACATATTTATTTACATGCTGTCTCCTCCATTAGACTGTGAGTTCTTTGAGAGCGGGGACTGTCTTCTGTCTCTTTTTATATTCCCAGGCTTATCACAATTGCTAGATGCATCTCAGTAGTAGAGCAGGAAACCAAAGCCAGGACTTCTGACTACAAGTTCAGTAACCTTTCACCAAGATCACTTGATCCTTGGAAACCCAGTTAAAAGGTCAGAAATCTTCAGCAAGTATTAGAGAACAGCCCTTCTTCCAAGAAACCTGGGAATCTGTTTAGTGAAGTCACTTTTCCCTTGGTCCTCAGTTTCTCTACTGTGTGTTTGGATAGACAGTTCTTCCCAACATCCTTGGTGCCTCAAGGAATGTACAGGTAGTCTGTAATTCACATGGAAATGAAGTGACAGACTGTATCTTCTCAAGTTCAAGTAAGTATCATGTTGACTCTTTTGTTCCGCATACTAAAACATAGAAGAGCGGAATCTTGGTCACATTTAGGGAAATTCTCAACTCCTCTAGGGTTTTCATTCCTGTGATCTGAGTACTACATGAGTTATTTATTATTCAACAAAGTCCTTGTATAACACTCTACTCATACCTGTCTAATGTCCTATTCTGCATAATAACTATTTATTCATGTCATATCTCCCTTACTAGATTATAAGCTACAAGGGGCGGCTAGGTGGCATAGTGGATACAGCACCAGCCTTGGAGTCAGGAGTGCCTGGGTTCAAATCCAGCCTCAGACACTTAATAATTACCTAGCTGTGGGGCCTTGGGCAAGCCACTTAACCCCATTTGCCTTGCAAAAACCTAAAAAAAAAAAAAAAAAAAAAAAAGATTATAAGCTACAAAAGGATAGGGACTATATCTTACATATATTTGTATCTTTCCTCAGTATCTGGCAAAATGTTTCACATATATACTTGATAGGGATAGAGATAAGGACTTGAATTTGTGATTTCATTGATGTAGGAAATTCCCTCTACTAATTGGGCCAGGTCAGCACCCTCCCTGCAACTCATATCGTTAGAGGACTATTCCAGGTTAAGTGACATGCCCTGGGTCACACAACCAATATTTAGCAAGTGGAATTTGAACCCAGGTCCTCATGTTATTAAGGCTAGGATTTATATTCACTCTACCATACTATATCTTGCTTTACAAATTCTAAGTAGACACTTAATAAATGATTACTGAATAAATTAAAAGCCTTTATCTTGAAATTATTTGCCTTTCTTCTGTAGCTGAATAGAGATAACTATCTGAAGTAATAAATTATTCTTGTTCGGTGATGCCAGTGTCAAAGATCTGTCTGTCACTTTCCTTTTCCAGCTAGAGAAAAGCAGAGATGAAAGTGGGTAGCTAGTAAGCATCTATAGTGCTTACTCAAATACCTAATATAGAAAGTGGCCAAACATCTAATGCTGAAAAGCAAGTCAGGGCACATTTGGCAAAATTATGCCTATGATTCTTCCCCTTTTTGAAAAACAAACATCATCCTTCTCTTTTTCCTGTCTTCCACCCAAATGTGTAAGGTTTTATAGTCCATACGCTTTAACCCAGTTTTATTAACAAAACTAGTTGGGGAAGAAATGTGCCCTAGAAATCCAAAACTATACAAAGTAAATCTCAAATCTATAGAAATTTACTAGCAATAAAGGTTCTCTCTCCTCTCCTCCCAGTTCACCTCAACCTCTCAACCTCCTCATTCTCATTCTCTGACTTTCTCTGTCTCTCTCTCTCTTTCTCTGTCTCTCTCTGTCTCTCTCTGTCTCTGTCTCTCTCTCTCTCTCTCTCTCTCACACACACACACACACACACACACACACACACCCTGAGTGCCACCCTGCCAACTTCCCCTGGCAGACTGGTTTGGTTCTCTGTGATGCCAAAGGGATTTTCTAAGCCAGGGTTATTAATTCAACAAGCAGAGTTACAAGCAAGACAGAGTTCTCAGATCTTGATATCGGCAATTCCAACAAAAAATAGGACCCAAAATATTCATGAGTCACCTTTAGCAATCTCTTTAATTTTTAAAAATAGCAACATGATGAAATTTTGGATTTGAAATTGGGTTTGGGGGGCTTAAGAGGAAAAAAAGAATTGATTGTCTTCAAATAACTTTTAAGGTACTGTAGGATGCCTTTTCTTCCAAGTTCTTATGGTACAAAATACTTGGTCACAGATCATTTTCTAGGACTACTTTGTACGTATATGAAACAATAAAAGTTTGATAATCTATTTTTATTGCAGTTTGAAAAAAAAGAACAGGAAGAACCTAAGCAGAAAGTTAAGTCCACTGAGCAAGGATGACAAACTAGCTAAATTAATCAGTAATCTGAATATTAAGCAAGGGAAATGACCTCTTTCCCCATTCTGTTTGCTTGTTGTCTATGTACACAACTAGCATCAGCAAGGTGGCCTTTCAGTATTACTCAATGTTATGACTGTTACTATATAACTTGTCTGGCATTAAGACTGGAACCATGTGAAAATATTTATGACTGTATGTGGTCAGGGACAGGAGAGTCTACTACAAGTAATCCTTTCATATGACAGAAGGGTACAAAGGACTGACTAAAGGGAAGCAATAAGATTATAATCTTGAAATCTCTATCTGAACTGGAGAGGTTTTAGATCATCATCATTAGCATTATCAAATCAAATTAGGTTTATTTCTTTGTTAAAGACATCAGGGAACCTGAGGAGATGAATGGGGTCCATAAAATTGAAGGAATATATGGAATGCAATACATGCACTTTAAAACACTGACCAGGTTTTTGAAATCTGTGTCCACTTGGGAAAGAACAAGATAAAACAAGTTTAAATTGTAGGCTGGGCTTTAAATAACACGTAAGTTTTTATTCCCGTTCGCTGACTAGGATTTCCAGTTTCACTGTGGCCATAATTCTAAAAGATGACTTTTCTTGGCACATGTCCCATCCAAGGCAGATCCCTAAAAGTATAATCGTAGGATGTCAGAGAAATAAACCAGAGCACCAGAATGGCAGAAGGAATAGATTATAGCTTTGTTGTCCACAATTGAGATGGATAAAGTGAGATTTAATAATCCAGGCTCAAGATCTCCATAAGGTTCAACAATTTCTGATAGACACACACACACACACACACACACACACACACACACAACAGAGAAGAGCTCAGAAAGTGGTAGCTGTAACTGGCTTTGTGACAGAGTCATCACTGTTCAGTGCTGTGTCCAAAAGCTCAGGCAACCTCCAGTACAGCCTAATGACTAAGACTTTCCTGAAAGGAAAACAAACCCCAACACAAACAAATCCAAACAGACAAATATTTCTCTGCCACAAAGGGGTCTTTGCCTGGTTCTCCTGCTTCCTACTCCTTTCCAAACATATGGCTCAATCTCTATTTTCTAAAAGCATCAACAAAAAAAGTCATTTTAGAGGTTGGGGTCTCCCTCAATATGGTAAATATTGATGGTGATTAAGGAGCCAGGCTGCTGGCCTCACCTTGGAGTTACTGGCAACAACGGCTCCTTTCCTGCTCTGCAGGTCAATTCTATGATTGTAGTAAGATCAAGACTCCGTACTAACTATAATCTACTTCCATTGTTCTCAGTCTTAGAACCCTCAAAGATTATCCTCTAGAATTTATACTGATTCATCACACAGAAAGAACAAATGTAATCCAGATCTTCTTGGGGTTCAATTTTGAATGCAACAATTGAGAAAGGGTACTAACTAATAAATTTGAGAGGACATTGATAAGATTCCCCAAGGGGGAATATCAAGATGGTGATGGGTCTGAAATCCATGTCATAAAGATCTAAGAAGGAACTAAGGATAATTAACTTACAGAAAAAAATGAATAAAATATGGCCAGGTGAAGACACAAATGTTAACTGTGTTGTATTTGAAGAATTGTTAAACAGAAGAAAATTTAGGCTTGTTTTTTTTCTGAAGAATGGCTGATGTCACAAAGGATGGATGGATGGATAGATAGAGGATTTGTTAAATTCTAATTATGTAATAGTCACTATGCTAAGTGATAGGAATAGAAACACAAGCTAATAAAACAAACCTGAACCTGAAGGATGTTACATACTAATGGAAGTAAATAAGAAATAAATGTTTATTCCCTTTGACTCAGCAATTCCAAATCTAGGTGTGTATATCCAGAAGAAATCATAAAAAATGGGAAACATCCCACATGTTCCAAAATATTCATAGCACCTCTTTTTGTAGTGTCAAAGAACTGGAAATTCAGGGAATGTCCATCAATTGGAGAATGGTTAAAAAAGTTATGGTTCATGAATACTATGGAATATTATTGTTCTATAAGAAACCATAAATGGTCAGACACTAGAGAAGCATGGAATGACTTACAGGATCTGATGCAGAACAAAGGGAGCAATGTACATATTAACAACAACACTGTGAGATGATCAACACTAGTAGATGCAACTGCTTTAAGCAGTTCAGAAAGCTAGGACAACCACATTAGACCAACTATGGACAGTGTTATTCCCATCCAGAGGAAGAAAAACAAAATAAACCAAACAACAAAACAAAAACAACCCTTCAGAATCTGATGAATACTTTATAAAAATTATCTCTTATTTATCTCTTTCCATTAATCCTAATTCCTCATACCAAAAACAACTAATCTGTAAACATATGTATATACAATGCTAACCTGACTGTTCACCAATGAGGAGAGGGTGATGGGATGGGAGGGTGAAGGAAATTTTGTAACTTGAAAAATATACATGTGCATATGGATGAAAAAATAAATAAATAATAGAAAAGAAGTGAGAATTTGAAAATGTAGGGGGGGATTGGGAGGGAGAGGTATTCAGCCAGTGGAAATACAGTTGCAAGAAGCAGCAGTCTAAACAAGAGTCAGATTGGTAGTAAATTTTATGAGCATATTTGGGGTCTCATCTGACTGAAGGTACAGGCAAGAGAGTCACCAATGGTGAGGGTAGAAAATTTCTTTAGAGTTGGTAGGTGGTTGGCGAGGTTGTATAGAATAAATCCAGGGAGCCAGTCTAACCAGAAGTGAAGTGAGTATGACTTGGAGACCCTCTGGAAATGGGAGGCAAATTTAAGTCTGATTTCAGGGAAAGCTTACCCTCCCTCAATTAGAGATATCAATAAGTGGTCTTACAGAGAACACATGGGCATTTTTCATGAAATTTCTACTTTGGCTAGATAAGTCTCCTTGGACAACAACAATGGCTAGGTAAGCTGTCCCAGGATTCCTTCAAGTTTCATGTCTCCACTAGGGTGGCAGAACCAGATGGGAAAAGTGGTACAAAGAAATGAGAGAGTAGTTATATTAAATCTAATGGAATAAACATGCCTATAGACTCCTAATTTATGATAGAATAGTAATAAAAAGTTCCAAGTTTCAAAACTTGAGTAAGCTATAAAATAAGCACCTCAGATCACTTCTGATTTTCAATGGCATGTTTCATTTGATTATTTAATATGACGGTCTATGACATATTAGGATTTTAAGATTATAAGGAGTTGTCCTATGGTTTCAAACCAAAACTGAAATTTGGAATCATTCCAACATATTAAATGGGGACTTGCCAATGATGCAGGGGTACCATGCATCAAAACCAGCAAGCCTACCCCCCTAGGCAAAAGGCACAGAAATGTCCTTTTGATCTAATAAAAAATAGAATGGCTTACTAAGTAAAAGAGGACATAAAATACCAGGAGATGGATGCAACAAGTAGTCAAGTTTTTCATACATCATGGAGAAAATCCCCACTCTGAGACAACTAGGTCTCTGGATAAATCACACATATTTCTGCTGCTCAGTGGTTATCACTTAGAAATACTGTCACTCATCACTTAGGAAAATAGGCTGCTATGGATGAGCTTTTAAAAACTCCAGAATATTTGTACATTTCTGAAAAGGTCAAATATTCACATTAAACCATACAACAGTAGAAAAGTCTTGGGACCTAGAAATTTCTTAAGTCTACTGAAAGTTTCTTTGCCTCAGAAAGAGTTCTGAGAGAAGGCAAGGGTGATGCTGCCTATATTCTGAGCAGAGCAAAGTCATAAAGACTTTAAATATCAACATGGAACTCAAGGCAATGCTTAGTCACCAAGCAGCATGTCTGTGCAGACCCATTTCTTCCTGTTTAAAGGGGGCAGTGGATAGGGGAGGGGAATGAGAGAGGTGTACAAAGAATACCCATCTGTTTATCCACATTGTTCAATGGATAAAAAAAAAAGAGGAAGAATATGTATATATGTCTGTTATTCTCTCTGGGTTTGGGTAGAAGGAATAATAGAACCTAAAATATGCACTGTTATTTCTGTTAACTGAATATTAATATGTTAAAACAATGGTTGTCTCTTGGCCCTATCTTTTCAAAGCAGTGTAAGTTTGAGATTTTCTTGCTTTCAGTGGTAACTAAGTTCAAATTACAAAGATCCTGGAATCCTAACAATCACCTTCAGCTCAATCCTTAAAGAATTCCTAATTAAGAGCCAAGATCCTAGGCCTAACACTGAAAAGACTGGCACATTTATCTGTGTGCCTGAAAGCAATTGAATCATATTTCCCTACTTATTTAACCTTAGGTAATTAAAAAAAAATCTCCAATCACCCTCTAGTGGAACTTCCAGAAAAAAAGGGTATGAGGGTGAGGGGAGGGGAGAAAGCTGTGTTTTTCACTTTTTAGTTAGTCTAGGCTTTCAATTCCATCAAATCAAACCTGGTGTAATCCAGCCCATAACCTCTAACCCTCCCAACCTATAGTCCATTTAAAGAGCTTACAGGACAGTAGAAGCACTAAGAATACAAATACAAATAGAAAGATAGTCCCCTACCTTCAAGAAGTTTACTTTCTAAAGAGGGAAAACAACATATAAAAGAAAGTTAAAAAGAAGAAGGTAGGTGGAAAACAAAAGGGAGAAAGGAAGGAATTTCTGGGCCCAGAAATTCAACAGCCATGGCTAGTTGGGGTAACCCCCTTAAGTGGCGGTTCTGGGAATAGCCATGCTGAAGAAAGACTTCCTTAACTGGAGGGTTTCAACAACCTTAAATTTCATATTGAAATGCTGGTTTTAATTGCTCTATAAAGTAAACAAAAAAAACTCAGGAAGAACACTAGCATTAAGATTAAATAATGGCATTTTCATCTTTCATTTGATTCTTCATATAGCAAAAGTCCTTGACATTTTAATATACATTATGCATATCTGAGAACCAGTTAATGATGGAAAATGTCTTCTTTCACTTTCTTGTCACATTTCCAGAAGTGAATCCTTGCTTCCAAAAAAGGAGAGTTCACAGAAGACTATAAGAATCAATTGTTACCAACTGATTTTCAAAGATGGTAAAAGTCTTCTCCCCACATAAAACAAGCTATGTTAGTTGGGGAGCAGAAAGATTACCTAATTTTGGTAAGAAAATTAGATTTTTTTCCCCTTTAAGTAGGGGTAGGGAGGGAGACTAAACTGTAATTTAAATGATTTAGGGAACTGCTGGGAGATACAATTCCTTCTATTATCATGGTCCTCAACCAATCTGCAACTTATAGTTTTCTAGAATTGCACAGGATATCAAGAGGTTAAGTCACTTGACCAGAGTTCACAAAGTCAATATGAAAACCCAATGATGCCTTTCTATCTAGGATTGGGAAATTTGTTCATTGTTTTGATGGAGATGGAGAAAGAACTCGGAGAGGGAAGATTATCTATCAGAGAAATCGCCCAGTTTGGAACTGGAACTGGAGAGATCTTATATGTTGTGTGGGCAGACTGTAAAATTTCAGAAAGAGGTGATGATGATTTTGCTGATGCTTGCTCCAAGTTCCCAGACTACCTGGAAATTTGCTCTTATTTTCCCTGGTTGTTCTAACTCCAAGCTGAAGCACCCATTCTTCACAAGAAGTCTACTAGAACATAAGGTTCATGAATACAGGCAAGCTATGATTTATTTAACCTTTTTATTTCCTCTAATACAAGCAAAATTCTCTGCACCTAAATGGTGGGCACTAAGCAGTATCTATTGAAATGAGCTTAAGTCAGAATCCATTACCAGCAAGAAGGAGGCTGACATATCATAAGGAAGTTTTCTCCCACCCTCATTCCTTGCCTCTTTCCTCAAAGACAACTAACTCACCAGATTGAGTGAGTTTTGGGGGGAGTGGGGCTGGGGGAACACCTTCAGGGACTATATTAGCAATTTCCAACTTAGAAAAAGACTTTGCTACACATTCCCAGCTTGTTTCAAAACAATAAAACCCAGGACTTCATCTATTATAACTATCTTAGTCAGTACAAGACATTAGTTGGCAAAAAAAGTCCAAAAAACAAAACAAACAACCAACCAGAAAATCAGACTGTAATGTAGCCTCAGAAACACTGGATACACTCTGGTCATCTATCACTGCTGATGAGACATTACAGACATGCAAGTGCAATGGACAGATCTACCTAAGGTTCAACCAAGTCTTCCACGACATCGCAGAAGTCCAAAAAGAGTCAAGAGTAGATAACATAAGTTAAAATGATGATCCCAAAGGGGTCAGTGTCAGTAATGTCCGCAAATTCCTTCTCTTCTATCTCACTGGAGATGATATGATTCAAAAATTCAGAAGAAAGACTGGGCATGGGATACTGTCTACCTTCAGTTCCTACTTACTGAAAGCAAAACAAAGGAAATTTTAAAACACCTTCCTCCACACCCATCCTCACCCTCCTTTCCAGACACTAATTAGTTGTATAATTGTAGTTTGGTGAAATGCTAAAAGGACATCAAATCATCTCTCATCTTTCATAAAAGACGGAAAGTTTTCTACAGTTGGCAAGCAGCAGCTTTACCTTCCCTGAGGCCATGTCTTGATAAACCTTCACCATGGTTTTGGAAAGGTCTTCTACCATTGCGGGGAGGGGAGGGGGATGGTAATGGGGTGGGAGGAGGTGAAATCCTCTCAAATTCAGCTTTCAAGTTAGAGGCCCCATTCTTCCCTACTCCTCATCCTTTATAGAGATTTGCATAACACAGAGGCCAACTCAGGATCCACCCAGAAGAGTAGATCCTAGGCAGACACAATATGGTAAATGCAGCCATCTAGTCTATATTTGTAGGTGACAGAAAGCACATGAGGAAGAAAAGATTATTGATTCTCTATTTGACCAAAAGGAGGAAGAACATACTGTTCAGGCTCCCTTATTGTTGTGTTGTTTCAGTTATGTCTGACCCTTCAAGATGCCATTTGGTTTTTTTTTTTGGACAAAGATATGAGTATTTTGCTATTTCCATTTCTTCTTTTAGCTCATGTTACAGATGAGAAAACCCAGGCAAAGAGGGTTAAGTGACTTCTCCCGGGTCACACAGCCAGTGAGTGTCTGAGGTCACATTTGAACTCAGCAAGAGTCTTCCTGACTCCAGACCCGGTGCCCCAGGGCTCCTTCCCTCCAACAAAAAGTTCTAGATTTTTTTTCTGTCATAACCAGATAGGAAGTCTGTAGACCACAGTGACTCCGGTCTTTCTTTGCAGACTTGTTATATATTACTACCCTTCTCTACAAAAACAGTCTCTGCCCTGCTGGCCTACCTGCCTTTCCACCCCTCTCCACACCTTTGTATAGGCAGCTCTCCAAGCCTACAATGTAGGCATGAACCCACTTCTTACAAAGTTCAGTCCAAGTACTACCAATATGAGCTTTTTCCTGATTCCTCCTTCTCCTACAGTCTCTCCCCACCTCTCCAAAAGATATCTGGAATTTATTGTGTGTACCTTGTCATTATTTTCATGTGAGGGCATGATGCTTCCCTTAGTAGAGTGTAAGTTCCCTAAAGTAAAGAAAAAACTAAGAAAAATGTCTTTTTTTTTTTATCTTCATGCCTGTAACTCCTCTCTGTTCCTCTACCCCACTCCTGCTCTTTCCACTCCCACCTCTCACCAAACACATAATTGGTGATTAATGAATGTTTGATAGAGTTGTGTATTATATAACTACTCTGGATAGCAATTTGGAACATGCCTTCAAAATTACCAAGCTCTGTATACCCTTTGACCAAGCGACACAACTAGGCCTATACCCCCCAAGAGAGATCAATAGAGGAAAATAAAAAGGTCCATAAATACAAAATATATTTATAGTGGCTCATTTTGCAACAGCAAAGAACTGGAAACAAAAGCAATGTCCACCAATGGACTACTTGGGTATTCTAAAAAATGAAGAAAAAGTCAGTTTTAAAGAAACCTGAGAAAGCTTGAATGAAAAAATTCAGTGAAGAGAGCAGAGCCAGGAGAACATTATATACCATAACACTGTAAATATGAAAATTTTGAGGGTCTTAAGAACACTAATCAGTGTAGTGATCAACTGCATTTCCAGGAGTCTACCCACCTCCTATTAGAGAAATGGCTGACTGAATATGCAAAAACTGACATTTTTTATGTGGCTAATATGGGATTTTTTCCTTGACTATGCATATTTGTTACAAGAATTTTGCTTTTTTGTTTCTTTTTTTTTCAATGGAGGGTTGGAAGGAAAACAAATTAGATGCTAGATTTTTTTAAAATAAAATTTTATTTAAAAATATTAATGCTTGTTGGCATAGATTGTGGGTCTCTATACACACATGCATATACACAAATATTTCTAGGCATGTTTACTCTATATTGAGCTTAGTGAGTTATATCAACAACTGCCATTTCCCCCCAGTAATCTTGGACTTTGGAAGAAGGAAGATGGCCAAATCTAAGCCACTGAGAATAGCAAACTATAAGAATACTCAGCACAACCTAATATAATAGATTGCCTTTGGCTTTTGTAGCTGCAAGGCATGGTAGAACTAAAGATAACACTCACAACTGTAATGGGTCACTTTTAAATAGTATCCTTAATTCCACTGGTCACTTCAGAAGTATTTCCTTCCAGAGTCTGCCTCCATCCACACTGATGTGCCAATCATAACCAACTTCAACCGCCTGCTACTACACAGTGAAACCAAGAATGAAAGGGCCAATTCCCTAAGGGATACTGAGGAAGTTGGGATTGATTTCAAATGCAGAGAGAAAAAAATGGCTAGAGAACACCACCTACAAAATTGATAAAGTAGATAACCTTGTGGCTTAAAAATAACAGATTTTTAATAGCTGTATCTCTCCTTCCTTGGCCCTGAAGGAAGAGCTTTGGCTATTCCCTTTCCCTCTCTGGCCTCCTTATTTGCCCACAGTTTGGTGGTGCAGTGACCGTCCTGTGTCCACAGTTGCATGCTGTACATACACAGCCACTGGAGTCATCAGCTAAGTGTAGCAAGATCACATGGAATAAACCCAGAGTTCACAAACCCTGGTCTCTGCCTCCTGTCCCTGCCCAGTTCCATCACTTTTCTGCCCAAGAGCATGGGCCAAGTCTCCTTGGAGGGAAGTCCATCCCATCATGCAGAAGGATGGTAGCTAGCCAGGTGCTGGTGTCCAAAGGAACAGGTGGAGGTGTTAAAGGACATGTGCAGGATTGGCTATTTTCAGTTAGCTATCGATTTAAAAATGGAGATGAGCACACTCAATAGTCAAGTAAGTTTTGGTTGCAGTTTAAAAGTCTTGTGGTCAAGAGACACACACCTTTCACCAGCTGCTGGACCATACAGCTGTCCTCTAGCTCCTCACAAGAAAGAAGCAATGGAAACAATTCATACTGGTCAGCCCAGGCACCATCAAACAACTCAGGGACTTCAAAGTCCTTATTACTACAGTAAAGGAATGAGGATCTCTTTTAAAAAGAAGACAGGATCAAAGATTTAATTTAGCACTCTGGAAAAAGATTAACACTAGTTATAGGACTTAAGTACAAATATGACCTCTGATGCTTGCAAGTTGTATGCCCTTGTATAAATCACTCAACTTCCCAAGACCTCATTTTCCTCATCTGAAAAAAAAAAAAAAAAGACTAGACAGCTTCAGAGGCCCCTTCCAGTGCTATATGTATTGCATAACCTCTCTGAAAAGCTATCTGGAATCATGCTTTAAAAATTACTAAGTTCTGTATACCCTTTGACCTAGTGATACAACAACTAGGCCTATACCCTGCAAAAAAAGATCAAAGAAAGAGAAAGAAAAGGTCCATAAATACAAAACCCATTTAGGATGGATACAGGACCCATCTAGTCCAGGGTCTTAAAAGTAGAAACAAATAGAAAAGGAATAAGGTAACTTCACTTCCATACCTAGTATATATGGAACAGGAGAGAAGTAACCTCCACTGGAAGGGGAGACCAGGGATGCAGGTTTCTGAAGAAAGAAAATTCCTATAAGTACTAGAAGATGAAAGGGGCAGGAGGGTGGCACCAGAGATAGAGTGTCTGGCCTGGAGTCAGGAAGACTCATCTTCCTGAGTTCAAATCTGGCCTCAGACACTTACTAGTTGAGTAATCCTGGACAAGTCACTTAACCCTGTTTGCCTCAGGTTCCTCTTTTGTAAAATGAGCTGCAGAAAGAAATGGCATGTCACTCCAGGATCTTTTCCAAGAAACCCCAAATGGAGGCATTAAAAGTTAGAAATGATTAAGCAATAGCAGCAAAAGAAGATGAAAAAATATGAGATGAGGAGATCTAGGACATTTGAAATAATAATTCAATTGTTAGGAATATACCCTTGGCAATGTTATCAAATATTACAATAAAAAAGAGCCTGTCTGTTGAAAGATTTTCATAGAAGAATTACATGTTAGAAAAGAAAATAAATGGGAGCAACCCACATGTCTGATAATCATGGGATAGTTTAAATAAATCACATGACACTGACATAGTGGAATACCATGTTGCAATTAAGGAAAACTATGAGGAAGAAGGCATAGAGAAACCTGGAAAGAGTGCTATGAAAGAATGCAAAGTAAAATGCAAAACAAAAAAGATATATTAACTATAATCATGAGAAAAAGTCAATATGAATGAATGGGGGAAAAAAACCCTTATAACTTGGAAGAGATTTTAAAAGTTATTTTTCATGGGTTGAAATTAATTTAAATGTAAATCATTACTAAGCAAGTTTAATTGCTCTTAAAGCAATTAATTTTAAAAAGCTCTAGAGATGAAAAGGAGGTTAACAATAAAACAGTGGTTTAAGAGGACATGATGGAATGGGAGAGGGCAAAGAGGGATGGGGATGGGGATGGGAATGAGGAGAAAAATAGAAGGTGAAATAAAAAAAGCCATTTTACTTCAACATACTGTGCCTCTGAATCTCAGGGAAGAAAGAGGCAGGAATGTGCCAGTCACAGGAATGCAAAGGACAGTGGGTCCAAGCCAACCCTCTAGGATCCTCCAGGGTGACTGATGGCAGTTGTGTTTGCTTCCATAGTTTGTCTTTCCAGAACAAGCAGGAACTAACTTTCAAATATATCAACAACAATATCCTGCCTCATCAAATGATATTCTATAAATTCTTATGCAATTTTTAAAAAGAAAAACAATCCTCCATTGGAGGCTTCCTTTGATATTCATTTTGCAGTGACTATTAACCCATTGTTGATGAAGATTTTACCATTTGGTTGGCAAAGATAATTTTTTAATCTCTTTTTTGTATTCTTGGTGTTTTTAAGAATGTGTGGTATATAATAGGCACATAATAAATGTTTATTGATTGACTGAATGCAAGTTTTATCAAGTTCCCTGGCATTTAATAGAAATCTGGGTTGGAAGAAACAGCATTCTCAATGTGATCAGGAACTGATTTGATTTTCGAGGGCTCTCAAAGAGAAAGAGACAAAAAAATAGGAAAAAAATACTGTATGGGGCGGCTAGGTGGCATAGTGGATAAGGCACTGGCCTTGGAGTCAGGATTTCCTGGGTTCAGATCCGGTCTCAGACACTTAATAATTGCCTAGCTGTGTGGCCTTGGACAAGCCACTTAACCCCGTTTGCCTTGCAAAAACCTAAAAAAAAAAAAATAATGTATGGTATACTCTCAAGGAAAAGGTAATCAAGATGACCATCAGTAACTAATGATCTGCCAACTTTCTCTTCATTAAAGAAATTTTTATGAGAATGAGTTGTGATCATATCAAGGATGTCCATGATATGATTAATATGGACTTATGTTTAAGATAGTTAAACCTATAATAGATTGCTTTCTGTAGGGGAGAGAGGGAAGGGAAGGAAGACAGGAAGAAAGATGTGAAACTCAAAACCTTGCAAAAAAATGACTATTGAAAACTATCATTGCATGTAGTTGGAAAAATAAATAAGCAAAATATTAAGGATGTCCATGATAAAAATGAGAAGAAACAAGTAGATTTCCAAAGAAGCCTTGGAAAAATAAATGAATAAAATATTAAGAATGTCCATGATAAAAATGAGAAGAAACAAATAGGTTTCCAAAGAAGGTTTCTCTTTAGCTAAAATTTATTCATGGTATCCTATTGAGTAGGGCTACACATAATACAAAATTCTATCAGATTTTTTTAAAGGAATGCTTTGTCCAGGGGCAGCTAGGTGGCTCAGTGGATAGAGCACCAGCCCTAGAGTCAGAAGTACCTGAATTCAAATCCAAGCTCAGACACATAATAATTACCTAGTTGTGTGGCCTTGGGCAAGCCACTTAACCCCATTGCCTTGTAAAAACTAAAATAAAAAAAAAATAAAAAAAAAGCTTTGCTCCAAACAGGCATCTCCTTTGCATCCATAAAGATAAAACATAGCTTCCTCATAATTGTAATTTAGAATAATTGTTCTATGATCCTCTAGCTAGAAGTACAAAACAAGATTTAAGAGGGAGACATGTTTGTCAAAGGTTTCAGCTATTGTCATGAAAAAAATTACACTGAGAGAACTGTCAATCAACTACCCTATTTTTCCACCCACCCAACCCTGTGACTTCTCAGATCATAACACCTGTCCCCAGCAACCATAATACTATTTATGTGTAAGTTCTTTGAGGGTGAAGATGGTCTCCTGTTTAAACTTGTATCCCTAGTACTTGGCCAAAAGTTGGGCACAGAGAAAGAATATTGTCCTAAGCCTGCATGCTGGGATACAAAAATAAAGAATGGAACAATTCCTACTCACTAGAGGATTATATCTAATGAAGAAATGTGTACATAATTTCTGAGATCACAAAGTTGTTCATAAATGGATGTACCTTGACAATTCCACTTTTTCAGTCCTAAACAAAATCCAAAAGGAAACAAATGATTGAGAAAGTGGAATTGTCAAGGTACATTCATTTATGAACAACTTTTGTGATTTCACAAATTCATCCTCAATGAGCCACATGGGCACGCCTAAAAGCAATTCTATTACTTCCTTCAGGAAAATCCAAGTGGATTTTGTCTAGACTGAAGCACACAGCTGGATTAAAAGGTCAATGTTAGTCTTTTAAGTAGTTATCCCTGGAATAGGCAATTTAACCATCCAATGAACTGAGAACAGAATTTAATAATAAAAAAATAGAATGGGTTTTGGTCACATGAAAAACAATAGGGCAGCTTTAAAACTCAGTTTCCTGCCACCAAACAGCCCACACCAAACTACTGTCCCCCCCCCATTCTGATACATGGAAGAAAACTCCACCAGATTTGACTTTCCCTTCTACCTTTTGTAACCAAGCCAACCTGTTCTGCTCCTCAAGCAAAATACTCCACCACCTGTCTTTAAGTCTTTCCACTAAACATCCTTCTCCTCATTCCATAATTAGAATATTCTACTTCCTCAAACTCCACATCATAGGATCCCTCTCTTCTTTTAAGACATAGCTCAAATGCCACCTTCTACATGAAAGCTTTCCAGAACCACACCAACTGCTAGCAGTCTCACCCCCAAACTAACTTTATTTAACTGCTTTGTAGTTGTGCTTATTCTCTTTATAGTCATAGTGTCTACACTCAATTATGCACACATTTTCTTCATTGGATAGAATCTCCTTGTGACTGGGAATAGTTTCATTCTTTATTTTCGTATCCCAGCAACCAGGTTTAGCTCCCACCACATAGTAGGCACTTAATAAATATTTGTTAATTGAACATCGTGATTGCTGAGGATTCCAAATCATGGGTGACTTAAAGAGCAATGAAATGATGCATGATAGATACAAGGAATCTACATTATCAGTGATGATTTTCATGAGAAGTGACACAAAAACATTATCTGGATCATCTGGCAAAGGACATAGTCTAATTATGGAACAGGACAAAAAATATCAAATGATTACACTGGTACCCATGAAATTTTAACAGGAAGGTCATGGAAAGTTCCCCAATGAAATGGGTAAATGGTTGTGGGGGATTAATAGAAGGACATGGGCACAAGGTAAGAAGGCACTTGGGTTTCCAGCTCTATAGGGTGATGAAATATCCACATGAAAGAGATTATTAGTCCTTCAAATCATCAATATTTACTTTTTTCATGATAGTTGGAATAACTGAGTTCCAGGTTTGATTAAACTAGTCTCTCAACCAGAAGTTAGATAGTTAGAAATAGGAGATTATAGTTTCCTGCCATGCTAATATATTATATGAATATTTAGACTCACTCAAGTCCAGTTGCAGTGATTATCCTCTCTTCACAAAAGCTAAGAAGATAATCATAAGGACAAACCAGATTGGTTACAAATTAATAAAGCTAAAATGCCTAAAATAGAACAGCAGAGTTTATGTCCAGTTACTACCAATCAAAGAAACTGTATAAAAAAAAAGGGCGGGGTGGTTTAGGAAAGACTTGAAACTGCCTTTTCTTAGGAAATACTGATTCCTTGATAGAGTCTTATTCTCCCAACATAAACAGATAAGATGGTTGTAGCCCTCTATGGAAAACCTAAAGGAAATCCTTGCTTATATTTTTTTTAATCAATATTTCACTGGAACTTTCCAAACTGATATTTCTTTGCTGTCAATGCACCCTTGATAACTATAGTATAATACTGAAATATGATTTTAATTAAAAAAATTCTAATACTATCTATATTATAGAATGAATAAATTATGTTCATCATCTAAACTCTATCACAATGATGCATAAATGATGATACAATTATATTGTAGATATATTAGCAAAATTCTGCCCTCTGGGCTGTTTTCTTACCTTGGTCTGATGTTTGTATTAACATCCTTAACTTGACCAAAAAGTCTCTTCTAGGAGGATATTATATCAACTGTTTTCAAAAGTAATAAAGCATAGAGGAAAGTACATAATTCATAAAGGCAGTCTAAATTCATAGAATGATTTTACCACAAATGTGATCATTCATCACACACTCAACTGTGAGCAAGGTATTGCCTAAGCAATCAAGAAAATTTATTAAAATGCCTTTTTTTGTCCTCAGTAAACTTCAAATCTAGTATAACATATCATAGTGTAATACATAAAATAATACAAATCTACAAAAACAATGGAAATAATATTCCAAAACAAACGATAAGATTATTAGAGAAAAATTTTGTCATCATCTAAATGTAGTCAGAAATAAAAAAGGATTTTTAACAAGGTCAGGAAGAGTTTTTTGGAGGAAGTTCCATTTAAGTAAGACTTCAAAAAATATATAGGAATTCAACAGGAGAGGAAGGGCTTTGGGTACTGGGAAGAGCCTGACCAAACCACAAGGTCTCCCCCACCTTTGCTAGCCAACTTCCAGTGTTGCAACCTAGACAATACTCTCCTGTCTATAAATGAATGAATGAATGAATAGGTAAATAGTGCTATAAAGCAACAGATGTATAGTTAGATCTTGAAGTGATTACATCAATTTGGGTCCTACAGCTAAATGTATCACAGGTTCAGGGACACTATGTGAAATACAGATTCCAGGTCACCATGACTACTCCTGATTTAAGTAACTTCATATTTAGTTTTCATATTATCAAAATAAGCAATATTCTCTCTAGACCTCTAGAGCAGGGATTATAAACCTGGGGTCTATGAACTTTAAAAAAACATTATACATATAAGTGTATATGTGTCTACACACACATATAATTAGTTTGCCTTGTAATTCTGTGTATTTCACTTTAAGTAATTAAAATCACTGCTCTGCAGAAGCACAGCCCAAATTTGCCAAAATGCCAAAGGCATGCTTGACACAAGAAGTTAAAAATCCCCACTCTAGAGGATGAATTCTGCAAAATATTTTGAGAAAAGTTCATTCACACAAAGTACCTTGAAATCAACATTAGATTTAGGCTATTATTATTTTCCTCATTCACTAGTTTCTGTTACTACACTGAGAAACTTAGGGGTGATTTTGTTGTGGTGGTGGTTCATTTCTCTGCTATTTGGTGGTAGATGATTTTATTCATATTTTATTTGTTCTTTTTTTCCTTAAATTTGTTTAAGGCAATGGGGTTAAGTGACTTGTCCAAGGTCACACAACTAGGCCATTATTAAGTGTCTGAGACTGGATTTGAACTCAGGTATTACTGACTCCAGGGCCGGTGCCCTAACCACTGTGCCACCTAGTTGCCCCATATTTTACTTGCTTAATAGTGGTATGAGCAGCAATAAGAGCAAGTGCTGTTTTGTGTCCTATTGCGAAAAGATGAAAATTTCAATATCTTTCCGCTCAAGTCCCTTGATGCCTTATCTTGCACTATGGAGGTAACTGGGTTTTCAAAGGTTATGTCAATTCTTACTTAATAAATGCACATCTGGAGAACTTTACATCTGTTTTCTAAAGATCAAATTCACTAAATATGGGTAGAATCCTTACCAGAAGATGAATTGTCAGGTGATAATTTTTTCCTAATCTTTCTTTTTCTTAAACCCAACACTTAATAAGTCATCTATCTGCTAAAGTGTTGATGGGAAGACCTTCACATCAATGAAACCAAAGACTGCTTGACTTCAACATGTAATTGGCTTCTCTACTTCATCTATAAACTTAAGATTTACTCCACTAATAAACCAGAGGAGTCTCTTAACTTAGGTAACTTCCTCAGATATAAGTAAAGGAAAGGGTTCTTGCAATCCCAACAAAACATACTTTATTCCTCCTATGGGCAGTTTGTTAATATAGGCAACTTTTTATTTTAGGCAAGCTAAGGTTGTATGGGGAACTAGGTAGTCCAGTATATAGAGGGATGAGTCTGGAGTCAGGAAGGCTCATCTTACTGAGTTCAAATCTGACCTCAGACACATGGTAGCTCTGGGACCCTGGGAAAATCACTTAAACTTGTTTTCCTCAATTTTCTCATCTGTAAAATAAGTTAAAAAAGGAAATGGCAAACCACTCCAGTATCTTTGCCAAGAAACCCACTAATAGGGTCATGAAAAGTCAGACACAACTGAAAAATGATGGTGCCATGCCTTCCCACATGAAAAAGACATTTAAGAGGCAATATGGTAATAATTCTTCACTTACAAATTCTACAAAGGCACTAAGACACTAAGCAAGTCTTCTCTAAAAAGGCTTTAAATGTAAATAACTTGATCAAGGTGTCACAGTAGATGAAGCACTAGTTCTGACATTAGAAGTCATGAATTCAAATCTGATCTCAGACACTAGATGTGTGACTCTGGGTAAGTCACTTGCCATCTTTTAGGTACAGTTTCCTCACCTATAAAATGAGGATAAAAGCACCTGCTTCTCAGAATTGTAAAGATACAATATCATTTATAAAGCACTTTGCAAACCTTAAAGTGCTATATAAATAATATAAATGTTGTTACCATTTTTCTATATATCAACTAATAAGACATCGATATTGACATGTTTTATCTATTCATAGAATATTTGATCTTGAATAAGTCTAGACTAGCTGACTTCAGTGAAGTGATTTGCTTATGGTTACATTGATAATTTGTGGCAGACTAGATCGAAGGTCTATTGACTCCTAGACTAAAATTCTTTCCATTTATCCCTTTTGCTTCCACATTAGAACTGGGGGGGGGGGGATGCATTTAGTGGTCAAGAACTAAAATCTTACAGGCATATTGTCTAGTACCCTCCTATTTATTTCATATCTTTAGAAGCAGTGAATAAACTCTGTATCACTGACTAAATAGAACAGATGCATTAGAAGCCACCTCTTTACCAAAACAACAACAAAAAAAAAACCTCCACATTCCCTCATTTGATTATAGAGCTGAAGAAATAGGGGCTAAGCACTGAATATTTTCTAAAAGGTATTTTACAGTAAAAAGGAATAGAAAGAAATTCATAATGCTCAGATATTTCTATTACTGTCCAATTCTTTCAAGAACTTATTGACTACTCAGCAAGAATACAGAGAAATTCAAAGAAAGACCTAAACTACCTTCCATTGGCAAAAAACAGAACCTTTGTGGTTCACAACAAAGATTCTATTGGATTTTCCCTCTTGCTCCTAATTGACCTAAGGCTTCCTGAAAAAAAGATACCTTTGAAATTCTATTACTGTCAACCTCAAAATTACTTGGTATCTAACAATAAACTCTATTTGAGGGTTCAAATGTCAACTTTTGGAATTCTATTATACAGTCAACCTGGAAATTATTTGGGAATCCAATAATGAATATCATCAGATGGGTCAAAGGCTTCTGTTGTAATAAAATGATTATGTAACTCACTAATTTTCACTGAAGTAAATCTTCAAGAATTTTCATGATATAAACCTTTTAAGATAGAAGCATTCATAATTATAGAGATATTTTCTTTAGTAGTGATATGTAGCATAATAGACCTCGTCTGTATATGATTCTAAGAGAAAAGAGAAAGCCAACAAGGCAAGTACAACAATGGTCTCATCTCTGCATAATAGTATAATTAAA
Source organism: Macrotis lagotis (assembly GCF_037893015.1). Classification (NCBI taxonomy): domain Eukaryota; kingdom Metazoa; phylum Chordata; class Mammalia; order Peramelemorphia; family Peramelidae; genus Macrotis; species Macrotis lagotis. Next base: position 709,366,526 of record NC_133658.1, on the reverse strand, counting down.
GATCAATTGAAGGGAAAGGAGCAGAAGGCATTTTAACTATTTTCATTATGCGATCAAGTAGTTTTATTTCAACTTAACATACTGAATTTAAAAGAGTTAATAGTAAACTAGCATGTCATCAAGTCCAATCTACCCAATATATAAGATTTACTAGAGCTTTATGTATTCTAAAAGTGAAATATGAATGCTGATATATCTGAGTAATAGAAAATGCACACACAAAGGCCTTAAGGCTATCAAAATAGCATAGAAATAAAAGTCATTGTGATTAAATATCTCTACATAACAAACTCAGCTAATATGTACATATATAGACAAATAAATGCATACATACATACATATACAAACGTGTGTGTTAGACAATTTGATATAGAAAATGCTGGCACCATAATATGTACCAGAGCATTTCCTTAAAAAAAATGTCAAATTCAATTAGTTCTAATTATTAAGAATGGATAGCTAGCAAAATATATTGAGGGAAAGGGAAGAGAATTAGCAAGTATATATCATCTACTTTGTGTCAGTCAGTGCTAAATGCTTTACTATTTTATATCATTTGATCCTCACATCAACCCTGTAAGGAAGTGTTATTATCCCCATTTTAAAGTTGAGAAAACTGAGACAACAAAGTAACTTGACAAAAGTCAAAGAAAAGTGTCTGAGTGACAAAACAAAATTGACAAAAGTGTCTGAGGCTAAATTTGAACTCAGAGCTTCCTACCTAAGGCCCAGAGTTCTATCCACTGCACCATCTGGTTGGAGGAATTATGATCCAAAAATAAAGCCGATTTCTTAAGATATACCTTAGCTAACTTAACAATCACTTTGATTAAATTTGAAGAGGCGCCATATAAATGCTTATTCCTTTCCCTTCTCTCTTTCATCAATGTGCAAATCAAATGTTGAAACTTTGGGAGGAAAATACCACCATGATTAATATTTTGTAAATGTATATGGGTAAGGAAAAATTTTAAAGTATATTTCCTACAGATTATTCATGTTTCCATCTTACAGATAGGTGGAAAAATTGATATAAACCATGCCTTACCTTCCACACTAGGAGAGGGGAAAGTTATCATCATGAGAACAGGCAGAATCATAACTCCATTTAACATTGTACAGCTGTAGGAATAAAGGAAAAAAATGTAAGTATAAACACATTTGAATCTCAGATAAAAACTGTCCTTTTGGGGGGGTTTTAATTCACATACTACAAATCCAACTTCCTGTTGTAATGAAAGTATTTTCTCAACTTGACTATATACAATGTGTTCCAAAAGTCTTAGAGTAGCAGAAGCTTTACTTTTCAGACACCCTGCATAATGAAAGGATCAAGTTCAGAGTGACCAACTTGGCCCCCCAGAATTTTCCTTATACATTTCAGTGATCACCCTTACAAATTTATGCCCTCTGCACCTAAAAAAAAGTACTTTCTTTTGGTCCACCTGCATTGGATCTAGGGCTTAACAGATTATCTGAATAATTCAGTAATGCTCTCTATTCTCATCTCTAAGGCCCCACTAGGAAATCCTTGGTTTCCTTCCAAACACAGCTTGAGGCGTTCTCCCTTCCAAATTCACTTTATATTTATTCTTTATGTACTTATAAACGACTATGTCTGGTTCTCCCCTCTTTTCTCACTCCATTTCTCTCCTTCTTCCCTTCTCTTTATCTTGTGTGAATGATTTTGAATTTTTCAAAGTGTTCAGTCACTAGACGAACATCCCCAAATAAAAGTTGGTAGTTGTGTAGTCCTTTCAAGTTCGTAAAATGATACTCACATTATGTTTGGGGGGGGGGGGGGGGAAAACATGGACAAGAGTGGTGCAGGATGGACAGGAATGGATGAGTTACAAAATGCATTAATGGAGAGAGGTTCCAAATGAATGAGATCATAGATTCATTTGGGTGACAAGTAATAACCCAATGAGGAAGGTGATATAATCCCCCATTTACATTTTACTTGCTCATCATCATATAACTAATAAGTATCTTAAGATGGAATTCAAATCCAACTTTTTCCTAACTCCATAGATAAGGCATCTTATCCCAAAAGGACACCGACTATTCAAGTACATATTTAAATTCAAGTTTTTCCTAACTCCATAGATATGGCTTCTTATTCTAAAAGAACACCAACTATCCAAAAACAAACTCACCATCTATTTTATGGTATACAATTAAAAATTAATATTGAAGAGTTTGAGTAGCAAAACTAGACAATTTCCCTAACTTCAAAAAGAAATTAGATGACTAATATTTGATCAAATGATTTTACTTCCTTTTCTGAAGGAATTCCCCTTCCAAACAGAGATTATCCAGAAGGAAATTAACAAAGAACAGATGAAAACTTAATATTTTAAAAGTATGAAATTGCATGTCGATCAAAAAAGAAAGGAGATTATAGGTTCTTCAAAGAATCTTTACAGGATGAGTGTTGATGTAAGTTACCTCCACTGTCATTTCTTCAATTTTCTAATTTAAGATTTTGAAAGAACAATTTAAATGACTGGCCTACCAATTGGTGAGCTTGGTAACTATCCTGTAAGCACTTTATTTTTTTAAATATAATTATTGTACAAACCAGAAAATATAAAGATCTCTCCTAAAAACATGGTTGCACTAATACTTATATCATTCATGATTACTCATGAATTACTCCCTAAATTTTCCCAGAAGGTAAAAATTGAACTTCATCTAAGTGTTAATTTAAGTCCCTTAATTTGTCTCTCTTTGGAGTTCTCTGAGAAATAATCAAGAAGGATGAGATAAAGGAGAAGTTAACTGGTCTTAATATGTACCTAAAGATCAAAACTCTGCTATTTGCTGTATTTCTTAAACAGAATCTTGTGTTTCTTTGTTTTAGCTTACAAAACTGACCTTTTAGGTATATCTAAAAATTTCCATGGGTTTTTTAAGAAGAATTGTTTTTGTTAACTATGACTACATTGATTTTTTACCCTCCATACACACTTTATGGACCAGAAGCCTTGAAATGAAAAAAAGATTTATTTTGACTTGATCTACTTTAGCCCTGTGATAATGTCCAAATACTTGGCCCTTGAAACAGACTACACACCTGCTGAGAAATGAAACTTTTAAAATGAACTGTTACAAGATTAAGCCTTTTATAATAACCTCTGGGGCCTTAGCTCTTTGTCTTTATTATGATAGTGAGATGAAAAGGAAATGTTGGGAGGAGTCCCAATGTTAGAAGGGAAAGAAATCCCTTCTAAAAAGAGATTAGGGAAGGGGAGGGAGATGGACACTATTGTTTCATAATAAGCAAAAATCAACCACCAACATTTTTTTTAACTCACAAATGCAATAAAAAGCCATCCCCCAAAATGCCTTCCATCAGGCTGGTTAGTTATTATTGTGCTCTACCAAAGAACCAAAAATAAAACACTAATTTAGACTCTTGAAAACAAAGACAAAAGTAGATACAGATTTTACTCCCCTATGTTATCTAGCTCAGTCTAATCTACAGTGTTCAGATAGCTGAAAGTCTGCCAAAATTTTTGGAAAAGATGTCAGGATCTCTTGCTGGTTGCCATTTTGTTCTAGAGAATGGAGTTGCTGCTGTTAGCTAGATAATTCAGCTAGTTTAAAAATAATCCTGCAAAAAGGAAAAGCATTTTGAAATAAACTTCCTGATCAGACTATAATCAAAATCCCCATTGCCTTTAAGTCCCAACTTTCGAACTTCAAGTTTTTATTTCTACATAAAACAAAAGACTAAAAAGATCTGAGCTTTCCCAGTCGCCTGACTTCCAGAATCATCTTATGAATGGCTTCAAATGTAGGTTGAATTTTGGAATTATGATATAAATGAACAGTTTACACTGCTTTATTCAACAATTCTACTGCTGGTCATCTGTGCTCAAAGAGGTCAAAAACAGAAATAAAGAATAAATATCTAAATATTAATGGCAGCACTTTTGTGACAATAAAGGACCAGAAGCAAGGTGAATGTGCATGAAATAAACAGGCACCTGAATTTAACGTAATATTTTGTGTTATAAATGAGAAATTCAGAAAAATATGGACATAATTTTATAAATGATAGTAAATAACATGAGAACCAAATTACCAATACAAATGACTACAATATCAAAACTGAAACCACTAAAAGAAAGTCAATAACAAAAGAAAGGGAAAACCCTGAGTAATTGTTACAACTAATCTTGCTACCAATGACGAAGAAAAACTATACCATTCTCGTAATTATTAATCATAATAGTAATAATTGGAATTGGAATTTATAAAGGACTTTGAAGCATTGTAGACATAATCTCATCTGACCCTCACAACCCTAAGAGACAGGTGCTTTTTTTGTTGGTGGAAACTGAGGCAGAAAACTAAGTATCCTGAATAAGGTCACATAGCTAGAAAATGACTCAAGTAGAATTTGAAATCTTCTGCTTTTAAGTCCAACACTATTACCTACAGTACCATCTAGCTGCTTTACAGTGATGTTGTAAGGAGGAACATTATAGAAAGAACATTGAATACATTGATAGGTCATATCCTATCAAATGGTTTGCCTTATTACATGTAAGAGATTCCTTTCAGTGGTGCATACAATCAAGGGACAGTCATACTTTGCTAATGATGGTATAAAATAAAACTAACAAAAAAGAAAAATAGGAGTTGAAATGGAACTAAGAGTACGTGGCAAAATGACAATATTCCAAAGTATCTACAATTAGTTCAGGGCTATTCAAATTACCTGTCATTTCAACCCTTCTACTCATGAATCCGGTTTAACTGTGACTACTCAGTGGCACAGAGAAATTTCCCGAAATTTGATATTAAGCAATTCGTTTAACAGAAAGTTCCCCGGAGTCATGGGAGGAAGCTCATTAACACTAATATCTCAGTCAAGCAAGGGATAGTGTCAATGAATATTATTTTTAAATGCCAACCTAAAAAAGACAAGCCATCTGCATTTATAACATATCTTTCACGAGTCAATAAAAACTGAATTTCCTGGACCATAGTACTTAGTACAAACAAAGCAATGTATTTATTTTGGAAGGTGTTCTTTATTTCCCTATTCCCAATGAAGATCTATAGACCGTATCTTATTTATGGTCCAAATCTTAGGTTACAGACTCACAAACTATCAATTTCTCTCAAAGTTTCAATTGAATCACCTCCCCAGATTAGAGCACACTATCTTAAAAAAATCACTTAATTTTACTTTCTATTAAATCTAAGCCCTGATTAGTACAAATAATGAATCCCCTGAAATGGCCTCATGTATTTGAATGTCAACTATTCAAAATTATAATTATGTAAAATATTGCAATTGGTTCCAGTTCAACAGAAATATGTCGTATGAATTCAAACACTGCTACCATTTCAGGAAATTCATTAGGCACATTCATCTGAACCTAGCTACCAAGAGTATGGTGCAGCTAGATGGTACAGATGATAGAACAGAGGGCTTGGAATGAAGAAGACTCATCCTTATGACTTCAAAACCCACCTCACACATTTACTAGCTGTGTAACTCTGGGTAAGATATGCAATTCTTTTTGTTTAGGTTCCTCATCTGTAAAATGAGCTGGAGAAGGAAATGTCAAACCACTCTGCTATCTTTGCCAAGAAAACCCCAAATGGGGTCATGAAGAGTCAGACTTGACTGAAATGATGAACAGAAACAACTAATGTATATTTGTATATCTATTATGTTCCCATTCCTCTCCCCTAATATAAGTTCCTTGAGAATAGAGATTATTTCATCTTGGTCCTTAAATACCTTTTTTTGGTTAGTCAGCATTAGGCACATAATGAATATTTATCCAATTGAATCTCTGGATCCTGGGATAAGGGGTTGGTATGGACAGTTTCTGCCATACTACAGTACTTCATCTCTCTGGTGCTACTCTGAAAGCACTTCATTTCTTCTGACCATTAAGTCTCAGCTGCAGCCTCAACCCTGGGACTTCCCTTAGAGCCTGGGTCTCCTCCCCTTGGAACATTCATGCCACATCCTCCTAACCCTGGATCATTCCTTTCCTCATCAGAGAATTCCTCTCAGGGTTTCCATTATGGGGAAAGGTCTTGGGGGCAGTCAAACTTCATTTTCCTTCCTTGTATTTCTGACTTCCCAGGGACCTCAATACCACATCCTTGCTGGTACCTTCACCATTTTTTGTGTTCTCTTCTCCATTAGAATGCAAACCCCTTGAAGGCAGGAACTTCTTTTTAATAAATGCTTCTTGTTAACTTCCTAATAATAGATCATAAATATTTCCAAGAAATCAAATGTAGTTCTTCTTTGGAGAAAGGACCTCTGGACTTAACGTGTCCTTTTCAACATGGTGTTTGTTATTTCCTGCACTGCCCCAGTCTTACTCTCTTGAGAGACATGATGCTCCCATGATACTCGACTAAAAACAGATCCATTACCAGGGCAGGAGAGATGAAGCTGCTCTCCAAATCCCATGGTACTTTTCATGCTCCATTTATAGATCTGACTGATACTCAAGTTTAAGGAACTTATATTTTGCTCAATTTCTAACATGTGTGGGCTTGAGACCAGGCTTTGGCACTGTTTTTGCTTGTCAGAATTTACAGCTGGATAAAGCCACAAGATATACTGTATATATTACTGAATAATCATCATAACACATTTTGATATAGGTCATAGAATAGGCAGCACTACAATCATCTCTGGAACTCAGTACAGCAAGCCAAAGGCTTCACCGGAATACAAGATGATGTCTCTGAAACCTGGACCTGTCAAAAGCTCCTGCAACTTTCATCTCCAACTCCACCCCTCTCTCTCCACTCCCTTCTGTGGTTTCTTACTACTTGCTTTGACATAATACACTTACCTGGCTTTTCTCCTCATGAAACTGAGAGACTCAAAACTAATTTATTCTGGGAAGACTTCCTAGATTAACTTCAACCTTTCTCTCATTGTATAACTATGTGGCAACCCCATAGCATTTAAGAACTGTTTTCTAGTATTCTGGTTTACTCTGCTTATATTAGTTTGTAATAACTCTCAGATCACGCAAGCCTGCCTCAGACAGTGACCATAGGCAGACACTTAACTTCTCAGCCTGTTTCCTCTGTTTCCTCATTTTTGAAATGAGGATATTAACATTTCCTACCTCTTAGGGTGGTTATAAGGATCATTTGAGAGAATATATAGAGTTCTGAAAAACAGAAATCATTATATAAATGCAACCTATTATAATAATCCCATGTATCTCTTTAGTTTTCATATATTCCAAGAATCCTAGAACTTTTAGATCTGGATAAGCAGTATGATAGCTGGGGGGGGGGGGCGGACAGAGAGACAGAAAGAGGCAGAAACAGAGACAGGGGTGGGGGAACCCTACTGCTCATTAAACATTCTCAGAGAGTGTGTGTGTGTGTGTGTGTGTGTGTGAGAGAGAGAGAGAGAGAGAGAGAGAGAGACAGAGAGAGAGAGACAGAGAGAGAGAGACAGAGAGAGACAGAGAGAGAGATGGAGGGTGGATGTGGGATGGATGGATGGATGGATGGATGGATGGATGGATGGATGGATGGATGGATAGAAAATGCTACATATTCAAGGTGACTATGAGCTGGTTACCATCTTTCTGAACCTCATTTCCCTCTTCTTTAAAATAAGAATAACCATAGCTGAGCTGCCTAGTTGACTGACGTTATGGCAAAGAAAGTTCTCTGTACTTGTAAAGCACTATAAAAAGAGCTTGATCTCTTGTTATTATGAATAAGCAAACTAAGATCCAAAGAATAACTCACCCAAGCTTCAGGGCCCTGTTTTCCATTCCTTTAATGTCCCCATATAGCACCTGTTAAAATTCTATGAACTTATTTGTCACTCAAATGAATACTAGCTTATAACCTGGGGTGAGCTGGAGCCAGCCTAGGCTGACTTGAGTCTATTGTCAAATTTTCCATATGAGTATCTACTATTGCTTGATTTATTGTTTTATATTGATAATGCAGATTAAACTTAAAAGTGCATCTCGTCTATATTTACACACACACTCCAGAAAGCTAGGTTCTAAAATTCAACAGCACCCTCTTGCTTATATCTCTTAAGAAATTTATATCAGTATTTTTAAAAGAAAATGAACAGTATTTAGGTGCATATGAAATTTTTCTACTTAATTTGCTAACTTGTGGAAAAGAGCAGCTTTCGCTTATTAATTAAATTTTATACTTTTTATCATCCCCTCTGATGGTGGATTACTTGTGAAACTGGACAGGTCACTCACCTCCTTGGGTCTCAGTTTTATCAGTTGTAAAATGGAAGGGTTGTTACTTGATGTTCCCTTCCAGTTCATGTTCTTTGCTTCAATGTTCTTACAGTTCAGCAGACTGTAAGTCCCTGAGGACAGGGGAAGCCATAATTTTGTGATTGTATTTGCAGCATAATGTCTTACACATAGTAAACACTTAATAAATGTCCATCAATTGACTGATAATGGCTGTTACTCTGAAGTGTACCTTGGATATAGTTGATATAATTGAGTCAAGCAATTCTATCCAATATCCATTGTATTTAAGACCTGTAATGATGAAAAGAGTTAGTATTGACAGAAAAGACTAGTGTTAGTATTGAGGAGAGACCTGGTAAAATTTATGCCATTTTCTCCTCTGAAGGTGCATATGCCATTTGAACCTTATTCAATTCCTTTGGGGGGGGGGGGGATGTAACCACAATTTAAAGCCTACCTAATACCTTCAGTTTTGCCCACCCAATTCTAGTATTGAAGAAGCCTAGCCAGTTTCTCTGGGTCTTGAGACATAACCCTTAATAACAGAACTCGAGGAAAGGACTGGGGTTCTAAATAAGCAGTAGGAATGAGACTAGTCTCCAATCTGAGGGTTCAGCTCTTTTGCCTGGGACTGAACAAATCAATTTGATATGATCAGATTACTTTCTTATGAAAGTAATAGTTAATTTTTCAATTCTAATGCAGTTTCAATTTCTAAAGAGTTATGTTCTATACAGTTTTATACTGTGCCAAAATATATGGTATTTATTAGAAGAGGAATAAAGTTCCTGGATAGGCTATTGAAGTTTCCTGGGAGAAGATTTTCATATAAAAAAAAATCATAACTCAATAATCTTTACCCGTTACTTGAAGTTCTACCTTTAAAGGAACACAGAATGAGTCAATTTCCTTTTTGAATAACTTAATATAGCTATCATGCCTCATATGAATCTCTCCTCCTAGAAGTCTAATCTAAAACCAGATCTTTTAACCATTCTTCAAATGGTTTCCAGACCCTTCACTATGTTAATGACACAATGCTAATCTTTTTGCACAAGACAGAGAGAAAGAATGGCTCCATGATAGTTCAAATGAAGATTGAGTTAGTTTTTCTGCTAGTTACAGCTCCCTCTTGGCCCCCTTTGAAAGTAAGGTCCAGGAGTTTGAGCCAAGATGGTGGAGAGAAGACAGGCGCAGTTCTAAAGTCTCCTTATCTCCCCTTATAAATAATATGAAACAAACCTCTTAACAGAAATCTGATCTGCAAAACCCAGAACGAAAATCCAGGAGAACGTCCACCTCAGGATCTGTCTTCTGAGATCATGAGTGAGTCTATGCACAGAGGGCAGACTCTGCTGGGAGCACGGGACTGGTGAGAGCTTGGGAGCCTGGATCCGCCACGGAATAGCCTGATCAGTGGCGGGGCTGGAGCCCAGGAACCTGAGGGCCTGAGAATCAGACCATCTTGATCAGCAGCCAGGCTAAAGCCTGGTTCAACCGTGGGGGGCCTGGGTCAACTAGGGAGCAGACACATAGGTGGTGTGGTGGGGCTTACCCTCTGAAGCTTGCCAGCAGGGCTGGAGGGAGAGTTCCTGAGCAGTAGAGTTGCAGAGACATCCCTGAGCCCCTCTGGTCCAGAGGAACTTAAGAGTCCATGCCTCCATTTCAGCTGAAGCCTCTTCCCAGAACAAACACAATTACAGCCCACCTTCCACCCCAGGCTAAAGCTGAGCAGCAGAACCACCCCAGCTGACAATAGGGAGAATGATCAACTCACCCCAGGGTAGAGCCCACCACTGATCATGGATAAAAGTATTCAACAGCTTCAACCACTCCCTCCAGGCCAAGGGAGAGGACCTCAATCAAGGTCACAGACACTCCAGAGAAAGCAACCAGCGCCTCCTACTGGCCAACGGGAGATATTACACTCATTGAGAAAAACTTCTAGTAACAGCTACTGGCCACCTTGAGCTATTACACTCAGTGAGTGAAGCTTCTAGGGATCCCAACATCAAACCCCTGTGAACCAGGCCCTCTCCAACACAAGGTCTTAGGAGAATGAAGAAAGGCCAGCACAAAAGAGGGTCCACAGAAAAATTCTTGGAAGGAAAAGATACTAACTCCGAGAGACCCTAGAAACTCTGAGGAAAATATGACCTGCTCTCCAGCACAGAAAGACTTCCTTGAAGAAATAACGAAGGAGTTTAAAAATCAATTGGAAAATTTGGAAGAGAAAATTAACATCTTGCAACAAGAAAACAATTCTTTCAAAACCTCAATTGATCAAATGGAAAACTCTTACAAGAATAGAATTGACCAATTGGAAAAGAAGTTGCAAAAGTTAAAATGAAGAAAATTCTTCTCTTGATAAAAGAGTGGAGTCTGTGGAAACTAATGACTTCACGAGACAGCAAGAGTCTGTTAAACAAAACCAAAAAATCGAAAAAATTGAAGAAAATGTAAAATACCTCATCAGCAAAACCACTGACCTAAAGAATAGATTGAGGAGGGACAACCTGAGGCCTTCCTGAAAACACTGAAGAGAAAAAAATCCTGGACTTAATATTACAGAATTTAGTGATGGAAAATTTCCCTGATACCATGGAACCTGAGGGCAAAATAGTTATTGAAAGAATACAACGATCCCCTCTGGAAAGAGATCCTAAAATGAAAACACCAAGGAGTATTGTGGCCAAATTCCAGAACTATCAGATAAAAGAGAAGCAGCCAGAAAGAAACAATTTAAATACCAAGGAACCACAGTAAGGATTACACAGGACCTGGCTACATCAACATTGAGGGATAGAAGAGCCTGGGATGAGATATTCCGAAGAGCAAGGGAGCTTGGAATGCAGCCAAGAATCCATTATCCAGTAAAGCTGAGCCTTCTCTTTCAGGGGAAAAAGATGGACATTTAACAAAATGGAAGAATTCCAAAAATTCCTGATGAAAAGACCAGAGCTAAATAGAAAATTTTGGACATCAAATAGGAGGTTCAAGAGACACATAAAAAGGTAAAAAAAAAAAGGGGGGGGGTAAAGAAAAAAACTGCTATCCAATAAGATGAAACTGGCTATATCCCAGCATGGGGAAAAGATTCTCATAACTCTTGAGAATTGTAACTCTACCAGAGAGAATATGCTTAGCCAGAAGTGATGGACACTCATGATCAACTGCAGAAAGGTAGAAATACTGAATACATATTTCTTAGATCATGACGCAATAAAAATAACATGCAATATTGGGCCAGGGAGATACAGACCCAGAACTAATTGGAAACTGAATAACCTCAGTTTAAAGAATGAGTGGATCAAATAACAAATTACAAAAAGAATTAAATATTTTATCCTAGATAATGACAATAATGAAACAATTTAACAAAACCTATGGGATTCACTCAAAGAGGCTGTCGGGGGATATATCTTTAAATGCTTACATGAATAAATTAGAGAAAGAGGAAATCAATGAACTAAATATGCAACTAAAAAATTAGAGAAAGAACGAATTAAAAACCCCCAATTGAATACCAAATTAGAAATTCTAAATATTAAAGGAGAAATTAATAAAATCAAAAGCAAGAAAAACTATTGAGTTAATAAATAAAACCAAGAGTTGGTTTTATAAAAAAAACAATAAAATTGGTAAACCTCTGGTAAATTTGATTACAAAAAGAAAGAAAACCAAATTGCTAATATCCTAAATGAAAAGTGAACTCACCACCAATGAAGAGGAAATTAAAGTCATAATACAGAATTATTTTGCCCAACTCTATGCCAATAAATTTGACAATCTAAATGAAATGGATTAATATTTACAAAAATATAAGTTGCCCAGGTTAAATGAAGAGGAGATTAAATATCTAAACAACCCTATCTCAGAAAAAAAATTCAACAAGGCATTATTGAACTCCCTAAAAAAAAAATCTCCAGGATCTGATGGATTCACAGGTGAATTCTACCAAACATTTCAGGAACAATTGGTTCCAATTATATACAAACTCTTGGGAAAAATAGGGAAAGACAACTCTCCCTAACTCTTTCTATGACACCAATATGGTGCTGATACCTAAACCAGGAAGAGTTAAAACAGAAAGAAAATTATAGACCTATCTCCCTGATGAATATAGATGCAAAAATCTTAAATAAAATCTTAGCAAAACAATTACAAGTTATTGCTAGTATAATACATTATGACCAAGTAGGATTTATTCCAGGAATGCACAGTTAGTTCAATATTAGGACAACTGTTAGTATAATTAATTATATCAACAACAAATCTATCAGAAATTTTATGATTATGTCAATAGATGCTGAAAAAGTTCTTGACAAAATACAGTACCTATTCCTACTAAAAACACTAGAGAGTGTAGGAATGAATGGACTCTGCATTAGAATAATAAGCAGTATCTATCTGAAACCATCAACAAGCATTATATTCAATGGGAAGAGGCTAGAGGCATCTCCAATAAGATCAGGGGTGAAACAAGGATGCCCATTATCGCCACTACTATTCAATATCGTATTAGACATGTTAGCTTCAGCAATAAGAAAAGAAAAAGAAATTGAAGGAATTAGAACTGAGAAGGAAGAGACAAAACCCTCACTCTTTGCAGATGACAATGGTATCCTAGAGAATCCCAAGAAATCATCCAAAAAAAGTACTAGAAACAATCAGCAACTTTAGCAAAGTTGCAGGATATAAAATAAGCCCTCATAAATCCTCAACATTTCTATATATGACTAACAAGATACAGCAGAAAGAGCTAGAAAGAGAAATCTCATTCAAAGTAACCTCAGACAATATAAAATACCTGGAAGTCTCTTTGCCAAGGCAGACTCAGAACCTTTTTGAAAACAATTACAAAAATAAAATCAGATTTAAATAACTGGGCAAACATCAACTGCTCATGAATAGGTAGAGCTAATATAATAAAAATGACAATTCTACCAAAATTAAACTACCTTAGTGCCCTACCAATCAAAATTCCAAAAATTACTTTAATAAGTTAAAAAAAGTTGTAAGTAAATTCAAATAAAAAGTCAAGAATTTTCAGGGATTCAGTGAAAGAAAGTGCAAAAGAAGGTGGCTTAGCCTTACCAGATCTAAAATTATATAATAATGCATCAATCATTTAGAACTGTCTGGTACTAGCTAAGAAATAGAGTGGTGGACCAGTGGAATAGACTAGGTACAATAGCAGGAAACGATTATAATAATGTGCTGTTTGATAAACCCAAAGAGTCCAGCTATTGGGATAAAAAACTCTCTATCTAATTAAAAACTGCTGGGAAAATTGGGAAGTCAGTATGGAAGAAACTTAGATTAGACCAACACCTCAAACCCTATACCAAGATAAGAACCAAACAGATATAGGATTTAGGCATAAAAAACAATATTATAAGCAAACTAGATGATCAAGGACTAGTTTACCTGTCAGATCTATGGAAAGGGAAGCAGCTTATGACTAAGGAAGAGATGGAGAACATCACTAAAAACAAACTAGATGATTTTGATTACATTAAATTAAAAAGCTTTTGCACATACAAAACCACTGTAACCAAGATCAAAAGAAATGTAGTAAACTGGGAAACAATCTTTACAATTAGTATTTCTGACAAAGGACTCATTTCTAAAAATACACAGAGAACTGAGTCAATTTTTAAAAAAAAGCCATTCCCCAATTGACAAATGATCAAAGGATATTCAAAGGCAATTTACAGATGAGGAGAATAAAGTGATCCATAGTCATGAAAAATTGCTCTAAATCATTATTTATTAGAGAAATGCAAATTAAAGCATCTCTGAGGTACCACCTCACACCTCTCAGACTGGCCAATATGACCAGAAAGGACAATGATCATTGTTGGTAGGGTTGTGGGAAATTTGGGACACTAATATATTGTTGGTGGAGCTGTGAACTCATCCAACCTTTCTGGAGAGCAGTCTGGAACTATGCCCAAAGGGCAACAAAAATCCCCCCCCCCCCCCAGGAGGGACAGGAATTCAGAGAATCCTGGAGGGATTTGCAGGAACTGATGCTGAGCAAGATGAGCTGACAGAAATATGGGGATGATGATCAACTTTGATGGACTTGCTCATTCCATCAGTGCAACAATCAGGGACAATTTGGAGCTGCCTGCAATGGAGAATACCATCTGTATCCAGAAAAACAACTGTGGAGTTAGAACAAAGACCAAGGAATATTGCCTCTAATTTGGAAAAAAAACCTGATATCTTATTGGCTGATCTTGCTATCTCTTTTACTTTATGTTTCTTCCTTAAGGATATAATTTCTCTCTCATCACATTCAATTTGGATCAATGTAAACTATGGAAACAATGTAAAGACTGGCAAATTGCCTTCTGTAGGGATGGGGGGAGGGATGTAGGATTAGGGGGAAAATTGTAAAGCTCAAAATAAATAATTTTTTTTAAAAAATGAGTTCTTGATGAACAGAAAGTTCTTTTAATACAGGGGAAAAAAAAGAAAGGTCCACTAAAATCCCAAAGTCGGTTTTCAAGTGAATCAGCCAAACATGAACAGTCAAATTAATTGTTCTTTTGCAGTCTCAATATTTGCAAGTTCTTTAAGTCATTTGAAGACCATAATGTTTATCTCTAATATTTCACCCTATAGATTCCTGCCCATCAATCCAATCTACCTATTTCTAAGGATCCTGATTTTAAAATTATTAGTTATTTGACTCAAGTCCCCATAAACCACAGATTTTATCAGTATTACTTCTAGGCATACCTCTCTACAAATTACCCTTAAAAAGATGTCTAATTCAAAAACCAAGATGCACGCTGATACAGACTTATTAACATTCAATAGATATGTTTCTTCTAATATTTCCAAATTCTTCTAATACTCATACAATCCACTAGCACATCTTGAAACTGTGAAAGCATTCTTCCCTTTATTCACCATTCCAGCAGGACTGAAACATTTAATTTGTACTGATCCTCAGGGTCCTGAGACCTTCCCAACTGATTATCAAATCACCAAGAGAGACAGCAAGCAAGAGTTCAAGTATTCTAAAGTGTCTGCTATAGATCTTGCACCTTGAAAATTCTGCTGGTACATTACCCTTTAAATGAGTCAATTGGAAATGGGGAAGGGTAGCACAGAAAATACATCTTGTTTTCCTTATACTTTTCTGGATCTCTGTCATTGGCTGGCTAAGTCAATTTTAATCATCTACTCCAAAGCCATTGGTGGAAGGAGGGAGAGCAAGTAGTCTTTACCACCCCCTTCATTAAATTCATAGGATCATAAATTTAGAGTTCAACTGGACCTCAGAGTACACCTTTATTTTATAGACAGAAAATAGTCCATATGGGTAAGATGATTCGACTAAGGTCACAACAGGGAGTTAAGTATCAGATGAGATGTGAACCTGTCCTCTAATTCCAAAGCTTTTCATTTTTTTATGTTCTTCCCCACCTCATTATTACAAAATTCCTTTATACAGTCCTACTATTTAGGAACGACATCAAAAAAAGAAATTGCTAGTTTGGCATGACTTCTTCATACCCATGCTGGCTTACTTTTTGACATTCACAACCATCTGTTTAATAATCTGCTCCTGAATTTTGCCAGTGATTGACATTAAACTTGGTGGTCTATAGGTTCCATAGTTCTCTTTGCTCTACCTTTCAAAAACTAGAACATTTGTCACCCAACTTCTGGCATCTCTCCTATCTTTCTAATTTTTCAAAGATCACCAAGAGTAGTTTTGCCATAGCCCGGGATGTATAATTCATCTATGTCTGGAAACTTGAACTCTTCTGAAGACAAATATATGCTTTCTTATAATCTTTCTGACCATCTTTGACCATCAATCTCTTCTGTTGGTTCCCAAGCTTTCTAGTTTGAAGGAGATAGTGTCAACAATGATTTTAGTTTCTTTCTATGATTTGTTAAAAAAAAAATTATTGTCCCCCAAATACTATTCTAATCCTTTCCTTGATCATCTTCTTGCTCCAAAAATACCTTTAAAAGCCCTTTGTGTTATTCTTGATAATTTATCACAAATCTCTTATAACTCTGGGCTTTATTATTCCCAATAGAATATTTAAATGTTTCTGATACTATTCTGTTTTCATTCATGGTCAGGTGCCTCTTCTTGCTTCCACACAAACACACATACACACACACACATATATGTCCATGTGTGTACATGGACATATTTTACATAATTATATATATATTTATACACATACACTTATGATATACATACACTTTTTTTTGCTCTAGGCACCTCTACCTCCTCCACATACACTCATTGTCTCAATTTACTTCAGACATCCCATTTATCTTGTCAATGCAGTGTTTAGTGTACTGCTTTTCCCTTTTTTTAAGAAAGTCTAATAGAAAAAGTAACTAGCATCCTTCACTAATATAGCCAAAGTACTCCAATAAATCCTGTCCCCTCAAATAAAAGCAAAGCACTAACTTCAGGTCAATTAGATAAATTTTTAGGTTAAAGTTAGGTTAAAGGATAAGAGATATATTCTGGGGCTAAAGCTTGAGTTTCTGTTTTAAAAACAACATCTAAACAACTGCCACATCCTATTTGTGACCAAAGTAGCCATTCCCAAAATGACTCCACAGGCCAAGGTTATATTTATTCAGACCTCAGCATCAGCTTGTTTCCAACACACTGGCCACTGGTGAGATGAGGTAAGAGAGAGATGCACCAGTAATAGATACAAAGAAAACGCCAAACTGGAAGCACCATACCATAAAAAACGAATGCAGAACCTTTCAAATGGCTCAGGAATGGCCTACTAAATAATACATTTTTTCCTTAACACTCTAATGGTTGAAATGTTGATTCTCAAATTGCCATTGCTTGGTTTTTATATAGGCTTTAATAGTGCCTGGGGTCTTTGTATCCACAGTTTCAGGGGATTAGCATATAATTTTATCTTACATGATTGATGAATACAAATGGTTTCTTGGACACATTCTACTGTGTTGAAATCCAGCCCTTGGATCCGCTCATCCTGCACTTATCGAGAATGATTACAGATTGTTTCAGAGAAGTGGAGGATTCAGCTGAAAGAGTTACATTATAAAACATTCAAACCATGTCATGAGAGACAGTTGAAGACACTAGGGATGCTTAGCCTAGGAAAAAGATTAAAGGGGGGAAGAGGAAGATGATAACTGTTTTCAAATATTTGAAGGGCAGCCAACATGGCAAAGAAACTGAAGCAAGAATATGTGAATCACATTTTCTAAGACCCTTTCCTACATATTTTGCCCTTCTTAGAGGAAGGTGTCATTCACTATTTTACAGATTTGGACATGTGATAGTTTCATAGATATATCATAGGCTGCCCTGTATGTATATCACATAAACATATGAGTATACACTAAGAGCTAGTAACTAGAAGAATCAATACAGGGCAGAAGCCAGATCTTCTGACTAAATGTCACATCTATCTATTATAAAACCTGTTTTAAGTAGATCCAATAGAAGAAATACATAGAAGTTGCAAAAGGAAGATTCATGGTCAATACAAGAAAGAACTTTCTCACAATTCTCAATCAATATATGCTTTTTAAGCATCTGTTAGAAGACAGGCATTGAGCTGGGTGCTTGGAATACATAGAAAAAAAAAATAGAACTGCTAAAGTGTAACTAGTAACCTTAGAGGTCAAAAGTATAAACAAGATTACAAGTATAACCTTTAAGGGTGCCTAACTTGCAAAGATTCTATATATATTCTATGGAGGAGTCAACATATATGTACTTTAACTCTTTTGATGTGGGAGTATGCTGGGTTGAAAATACATTTTCTACAAGTTTTATTATTTAGTTACTTTAGATTCATTTATGTGGTAGTTATGAAGAAACTAATGTAAACTGCATCTATAATTGATCCCTTGTGAAATTCATATTTTGGATCAAATTTAACATAAAATTATTCACCACCAGAAAAAAGGGGAAAAAAATGTTTTCCAGTACCAAAAGTTAAAGACAGATAGGTGGCTCAATGGATAGAACCCTGGAGTCAGAAAGCTCTGAGTTCAAATTCAGCCTCAAAATACTTGCTGGCTATGTGATTCTAGGCAAATCATTTTTATATTGAATATCTGAGTTTCCTTCTCTGTAAAATGTGGACAAAAATTTCTCCTACCTTTCAGAGTTGTAAGGATAAATTGAGGGTTATTTGTAAAAGTGCTAAGCAAATATTAAAATACCATATAAAATCTAACTTTTATTAGATATCTGTGTATTTTGGAGAGGAAGGCCCTAGAAGAAGAGGGTAAAAATGGGCATTTTGCTAAATTCACTAGGCATGTCTAAGCACCACTAGTTGGGAACAGAAGGAAAGGAGGGCAAGATGCCTATTATTTGCTATAGTGCCTATTTATTTATGGTGCCTATTATTTGCTAATCACTCAGTTAAGTACTTTGGAGAAGAAATTCTTGAATAGTATAAAAGGCTGGATTAGACAACCTTTCAACTCTACCTCCTGCACACTAAGAGGATGATTTCAGTAAATCCAGCCACCTTTAAACACAAAATGATTTAATGATCTAAAAGTTAATTTGGAAAAAAAATAGCATCAAGAAGAGAAAAAAGGAGGAAAAAAACAAAAATCACTTAATTAGGGGATAAGTTATCCAACCTCTACCACAAAATGAATAAAAATATCCTCCCAAAACTTAAACATTTATTAGGTCAGTTCATATTTTATGAAAATTATTCATTTATGCCACATTCTGTATATTAAAATATCTTAGTCACAGCCACAAACTAAATTCCTAGTCTACACACATTCCTATTTTTTAAATTTCTATCATTCATTAAGTACTTAAGTCCCTAAAAGAATAACTGCCTTCAAGGAATTTACATGGGAAGAGAGGAAGTGTTTGGGACACAAAATGTCCATTAAATTGACAATATAATCTGAGTTACTACGGAAAGGCTATTTGGAAGGGAGCGGACCTTATTTGAAAGAGATTTGCTTACATACAAATGGTGAGGAAGGAGAAGCATGGCAATTAGTACAGTTTAATTAAAATCCATAGTTCATGAAAGGGTGGAATGTGGATATTAAGGTCAAGTAGGAATTTCTATTGTATCCTACAGGTAATGGGAAGCCACTGAAGATTTTTTTTTTAAACACAAGAGTAACATAGTCAGAAGTATGTATTAAGGAACTTGGCAGTTAAGGCACTATGGATTGGAGAGGAGACTTCAAAAGAGGTCAATTAGATGATAAAAGTCTGAACTAAAGTTCAGACTAATATATCTAACTGCTTGATTAACATAAACAGAGAGTCAAAGGACAAATTCAAGAAAGACTAATGCAACTGATTAAGGAGAAGGATAGAAGGACGACATGATTTCCAAAATTGTGAAGCTGGGTGACTTCCAGAATGACAATTTCCCAATTACTGTCATAAAATGCCTCACAGTTGCTTCAAATAAGCACAGTATGCTTGATCTCATAATTCTCTTCCCTACTCCTAGACTGCTGGGCAGCAGATACATGGAAAGGCAAGGGAACCTTCATCAACAAAAAGGAATATACGTCATTCTCAGTTTCACATGGTACCTTCATAAAAACTATAGACTAGAGCATAAAAATTTTTATAAATGCAGAGAAACTGAAATATACCTTTTATGTTTAGTACCAAGGAGATACTTGATACATATTCCTTTCCAACATTACCAATACAACGCAGTAAAATTATACTCAAAGATAGTCAATAAGGGCTCCAAAGAAAGGATTAAAAATTGATGGACCTATTTTAGGAAGGCTATTAATAGAAAAGGAACTATCTCTATAAATGTTTCTAATAACTATATTTGTAAAAGCAAAGAATTGAATAACCTGGGTTCTCAAAGATGTGGCAATAGCTAAGAGGTAGGTTAAAGAAAAAAAAACCTTAGAAACAATAGATAATTTTATTAAAGATAAAGACACCAGTGACAACATTCTAAAAATTTTTACAGTCACAGTAGTCCTTGGGAGAAAATGTATATTGTATCTCTAAATGCTTACATCAAAGAAAAGAATGAAAAGGGGAGATGGATTCAGGATGCAGAATGAAAAAATTTTTAGAATATAGCAAATGTGGGAATTTGTTTTGTTTGACTATATACATTTGTACAAGGGCTTTTTCCTTTTTTCCTTTTTTGCAAAGCAATGGGGTTAAGTGGCTTGCCCAAGGCCACACACAGCTAGGTAGTTATTAAGTGTCTGAGGCCAAATTTGAACTCAGGTACTCCTGACTCCAGGGCCAGTGCTCTATCCACTGTGCCACCTAGCCACCCCCCTGCTTTTCTGTTTTCTAATGGGGAGAAAGATAAAAATAATAACTAGCATTTATATAGCACTTTGTGGTTTATAAAGCAATTGAAGATTTTTATTCTTACAACAATACTGAGAAGTGCTATTTTTATCCTCATTTGATATTTGAGGAAACCAAGGCTAGGAGGGAGGTTAAGTAACTTGCCCAGTCACATAACCAGAAAGTTTCTAAGGTTTTATTTGAACTCAGGTCTTCCTGACTCCAGGTCTAATAGTCTCTCCATGGCATCACTCAGAAAACAGATTAAAATTTAATTGTAAAAATATTAAGTTGAGAAAAGGACCTTTACCATTTTCCATGTTTATTCTTTAATTCAACATGTCTAGAGGGAGTGGGCAGTCACAAGGAGAAATAAGATATGACCCTACATACTCATTCATAAAGCTCTATACCTTGTCAGATTTATTAGATATTAATTTTTAACTTTAATTTACTTTACTTTTAAACATTTACTTTTCAAACTCTCCTATTTCTGTCCCTATATATATTTCATTTTACCTCCTTCCTTGCTTTTCTACAGACAGTCCACCCCTTCTCCCTTAGAATCACTGACTCTTCACTCACATATCTCAAAATTCCTAGTTTTCCTCAAAACTTAGTATCAGTATACCTATTTCAAGCCTTTCCAGCTATCACCAGGTGTTGCTGTACCCAACCACTCACTTGGTTTTAGAAGCAGCCTCCAGGACCCCTGGACAAAGAGCATAGGCCCTGCAGTCAGGAAGAAAAATTTAAAAACACTTATTAGCTATGTGATCTTGGGCAAGTCATTTAACCTGACTGCCTCAGTTTCCTTATCTGTAAAATAAGGAAAATAATAGCTCCTACTTCCAGGGTTGCTGTAAGTTTCAAGTGAGATGATAATTGCAAAACACCTAGCATAGTGCCTGGCATCTAATAGGCACTACATAAAATTCAGCTTTTACTTTTGATTATATTTTGCATTTACTTGTGTGTAATTATGTTTTTACAACCTCATTCCAGTAGAATATAAATTCTCTGAAGACAGAAACTATTTCATGCTATTCTTTATATCTCAGTGGCTAATATAATTTATATACTTTCTGACTGATCCGATTCTTCCGTCTGAGGATTTATTTACAATAAGAGGATATGAAAACCATTAATCCAAACAATACCAAGTACAAAAGGAGATGTCCAAAGGGCAAGTATGAACATATAATAACTATAAAATATTCATTATCCTGTCACCTAATAGTCTCACTACTATGTATACATACCTATATTGTATCTACACATATATATGTGTGTATGTGTGTGTGTGTGTTAATATAGACATATATATCCCTATTTTAGGTTATTAAGAGAGAAGGAGCTATCTATGTTTCTAATAACTATATTTGTAATAGCAAAGAATTGAATAACCAGTATTCTCAAAGATATGGCAAAAGTTCAGAGGTAGTTTAATTAATATCCTGTAATATCCTTGAGTCACAAATGAATAAAGAAATTTGGGGAAACTTTCTATGAAGTGTAGAGTGAAGAAAACTGAATAAAACATTGACATAAGAAAAAACCAACAGCAGCTATGAAATTATTTTTAGAAACAGATAAAGATCAAAAGAGCATAGAAGCAAACAGAACATTTCAAAAAATACTTTTAAAAACTGTACAGTTTCTTCTTATTCTTTAATGTCAAACTTTTTTTTGTTTTATTTGAATGTTTCTGTTGATAATTACTGTTTAGAATAAAAAAGTTAAACCAAACAACCCAAAGTGCAAGCAGAGATCTGAGGAGGGAGACATCAATTGGTGATAAGCATTATCCCACTTGGTCTAATGCAACCTTTTCATTTAGTCTCCTCAAATGAAAACAGGATATCCATATCAGCGTTCTTGCAAAACTCTTCACTAGCACATACTTAACACACAAAACACAAAATCTAATGACACTGAGAAAATTAGAGAATGGCAGGACTACATATGGTGAGCCTCTACATCTGTAGCCTGGACATTGGTTAACCAGTTCGTATTCAATGAAGTTTCATGGTGGTGTATTGTTTTGCTGGGTCTTCTTTTTTGGGGGGGAGGGGGGGTAGAATGGAAGGGGCAAATTTATAAAAAGAGGGTTTAACAAACTGTAGCTTTTCCTTCTCCTTCCCAGGAATTTCAAAAAATTATATAGGTTTCTGATGGTCAATTTAGGAAATGTTTGGCTGGAATTCATTCACTTAAATATTAAGTACCTAACTAGTTTTAAGGGCAGCTAGGTGGTGCAGTCTAAACTGGGCCTAAAGTCAGGAAGAATCATCTTCCTGAGTTCAAATCTGGCCTCAGATACCTGGTGTCTGCATGCCGTGGGCAAGTCATCTAAAGTGTTTATCTCAGTTTGGTCATCTGGAAAATAAGCTGAAGACAGATATAGCAAACCATTTCAGTCTCTTTGCCAAGAAAACCCAAATGGAGTAAGACACAACTAAACAACAACTACCTTTAAGTAAAGAAATGTCAAAATACAACACTGTCCCCTCCCCAAAAAAGACCCACACTGGCTCTTAAAGTAAATACATCCGGCAGTTTTATTTTTGTAACCCAGTCTTCTAACTCAAAGAAATCAAACCCAATAGATAAGATGAAACAAAAGGGGGGAGGGGAGATTGGCTGAACTTGTAATTTCTGGGGTAGGAAATGCAAATTAGATTTGTTTTGCAATTTATAGTAAGAGCAAAGAAAGGTTAAGTAACAAATAAAAGTAAGAAAAAGAAAAGTCTCTGCCAGGCAGGAACTTACAATCTAATTGAGGAAGACAATACACAAAAGGAAGCAGAAAGTGTCAGGGGTCTGAGCAGAGTGTGATGTAGTTCTTGGAGGTGAAACCAAGCAGAGCAGCTAGTGGAAAGTGAAAAAAATTCTGACTAGAAATTTCTGAGCCCTCTATAAAGGGAGATTTTGGGAGGATTGATTAGACCAGGATCAGATACTGGGTAACAGTCCTAGTCAGGAAAGATCTGAGTTCAAACCAGACTCAGACCCTCCAGATCCCTTGTAGGAGCCTGGACAAGTCACCAAACTTTTCTAATGACACCTACCCCCCCCCAGACTTGTTGAGCGGATCAAATGAGATAATATTTGGAAAGCATTTTGCAAATTTTATATAATCATATACACACATAGACATTATTATTGTTGTTATTAACCAAGATAAGATACCAATAATAAGATACATAACTTGAGCCCAGCTCTTCCTCAGAGGCCTATGTTCTTTATTCCCTAAGTCATGCTGCTTCTTCAGATTAAAAAATAGTTACTTTAAGGTATATTTATTGGGGAATGAGTGGGTTTCCTTAATAATGTTTGCCCTACTCAAGCATCTTCTAGTATAGGAAAAATGATTCAAAATTGAAAAGGCAACTTTTAATATTGTTTTTCAGTTCAGCCTGTGGAGGTAACAGCTATACAGGAAAAAAAATCATGGAATCCTGAAATATTATAAAACAATAACTGCTTTATTCTCAGTTTTAAATCATTTTTCTCATATTCAAGCTCTACTTCCATCACCTTCCCTAACTGTACTGATAATCAGTTCAGAATTCTGCAGAATTCCTATTTTCCAAGAGCTTCAACAAAACTCAGTTCTCTTTAATAAATAATTTCTAAGCACTTCATTAGGAATCCAAGATTTATCTTGGAAAATTTTGCTTCATTCATCCTCTACTGAGTTTAGAGTTATTCAGGACAACAACTCAAATGGCAGGAATTGTCTAATATATGTTAAATATAATCACTCTCAAATACATAAATATATAATATCAATTAGTCATTCAAAACAAAACTATTCTAAAATCACTCCCTCTTATTACATTTTAAATTCTTCAACAAACAAAACACTTTTTAAAACAAAAATTGAAATAGACACTTTTAAAACTGAAAATAGATTTTACCATGGCTAAGAATTTTATATAAGTTGGTAAATAATTTTTTTTTGGCTTTCTTGGAATAACTAAACCCACCCCTTATTAATGCGGAGACTAAAACACATTGGAACTTCATAAATGCTGACTTGAGAAAGTTTGCCCAAATTATTCTATATGTAGTATTATTATTGTATTTTGAGGTAAATTAAAAGAATCTGCTAGGTTACTGAAGTAGATCCAGGTCTAAAGGGCAGTTCAAGGCGCAGTTAAGAGGGGGGTCCTGCACAGTGAGGGTCCCTGGCAGACAATATCCCCTTTGGAAATGACTAATGACATTCTCCAGGAGGAGGGCCTCAGCTCACATACCCAGGGATGGTACAAAGTAACATCTAGGTCATCTGATATAGGTTGAAAAGACCTATTTCCTCAGAGCCTTATATTGACATATTATCCATGAAGTCCTAATAGCTATTGACACTATTTAAAAAGCTAGACTTACAACATCTATTAATAGCTTTCGGAAAGGACCATGAAAGGAAGTGTCAGAGAAATGTAGAACTGGCAACCACAGGATTTGACTGCAGTGAGAAGATATTTAATTAGTACATTTAGCAAATATTCAAGGACCTTTAAAGTGTAAAATAAGTTTAACAGGACACTTAGCAAATGAATTTCGGGAAGGAGGCAACAAGTACCCAAGCCACACAAACAGAACTCTTCAGACAGGCCTTTATCTATTTACATTAGCTAGCACCAGAAACTAACTTCATTTGCAAATCAACCAACTCAGCAGGATTTTGCTGACTAGGATAAAATGACTAAAGCTTTTTTGTAATTATTTTCTGCAGGCCCATAAGTTTAAGTGGCAATTGCTTACAGCTATGATAAAGGAAAAGCTCTTATAAATAATAATGTTTCAAGACTTTCCCTGTCCCCAAGCTCTTTCCCTCCTTTCCCTAAGTCAGTATGTGATTAATGGAATTCTCACACAACTTAGCTGCTTGACTGGCAAAAACATATTTCAGGCTAAGGCAGAATCAGATAATTGTGGTATGACTCAACAAATCCACAGCTGTTCATTTAAATATATCCATCAAAAGTATAAATATGAACATTCGAATGAAAATGAGCCATGTACACAGGGGTCAGTGTGCAAGTTGAATTGGTTAACATGAAAGTAACCACAACATAAAACAAAATAAAAAAAACTGACAAGACTTCAGAGGATAGAAGAGACACAGAAATGAACAGGTGCCCTCTTTCTCCCTGCAAAAAAATCACAGACCTCTTATATACAAAATAGAAAAAAGCTGGTCAGATCAGTACTGTTCAAAAATATTAGCAGGGGGCAGGGAAAAGGAGCTGACTTCCAAGGGAAAATAAGGCTCATTGAAGATTTACTATTCTGCAAGTAACATTTAATTTTGTGATTATATAATCTTAAAAACTCAAGAATGTTTTCCAATTTGTATCATCACAAAGGTCAGCTCCAACCAAAGAGGTGCCCAACCTCTATAACTGGGGTTGGGTTATCAATCTCTTCTAGTAATCAGTGCTCTGAAACACCCACCACTCCAAGAAAAGAAGAAAGATAAGAAAAAACATAAAGAGAAAATTAGAAGAAAAGAATGGAGAAAATGGAAAAAAGAAAGTAGAAGAGTACACCAATAGATGTCCCCTGACATTTGTAATAGAAGTCAAAGACTGCATTTATTCCCAAGGTATGCTGGTTTCCATGATTTCACAGAGAAAAGGTACCTTAGTTACAATGGTATAATAATCCCCAGCTATATAAAAATTAACTATCAAATATCTTAAAAGACTAAATGAAGAGATTGTATTAAATGTAAAATTTTGAAAGTTTCTTGATAATCCAAGTTTATAAGGGATGATTTTTCTCTACTAGTTGTATTACTTTACCCTTGACCTCAGCTCCAAGAACCAAGAGCTCAACATCCTTTGTGGAAGCTTTGATGGAAATACAAAATAAAATTAAACTGTATGTGGGTATGTATGATTAATTTTCAACTAACTGTATTGATTTTTTATTAATAATACATGTTCCCAAAAAGGAGGAAACTAGGTAGAATGGTGTGTGTATTATAGAGTGACATTAAAATACAAAAGGATGTTTCCCTTCTAAACATGAATCGTTTGAGAAATTTGTCATTTATCAGCTCTGACCCAAAAAGCAAAAAGCATCTGGGTTTACTCAAGTCTGGCAGTCACTTTCTAAAAAGTTTGACATTTATACAAAAAGAAAAGTCATGGAAGGGAGAGAATAAGCATTTGTGTAGCACCTATTATATGTTAGGAATTGTTTTAGAAATATTATCTCATTTGAGAAGTGCTATATTAATATCTGATTTTTATTGTTGAGGCAAACAGAGGTTAAATGACATGTCCAAGGTCACAAGGTTATTTTTGAATTTAGGTCTTTCAAACACCAGCAGCTGCACCATCAATGGATCAAAAGAAATTCAAGAGCAACTATGTGGCACAATGGATAGAGCACTAGGCCTGCAGTCAGGAGGACCTGAGTTCAAATCCATAATTACATAACTGTGTGACCTTGGGCAAGTCACTTAACCCCACTGCCTTGCAAAAAAAATGTTAGCTTCAAACTACCATTCTAGGTGGTTGTCATCTTTTCAGATTCCAACAGTGATCTAGATAGCTATCCCTTCATATTTCATAGTATCCATAAATATAAGAGCTTCTTATGAACTCAGGGGAAATGTCCTATAATCAAAAGCAGAGTGGCTATGATAGGGGATTTTTTTTGTTTTGTTTTTTTAAAGTCAGTTGTCTCCCAATAAAATCCAGGAGCAACATAAAGAAGATAGTACTTTAGTCTGAATGGGTTGAGCCCAAATTGCAGATCTAAAAGGATGTTGTCTATTTAGAGATGTAGGCAATTTGAACTGAAATAAGTCAAGAAGGCAAGGCAATAAGCAGTCATTACACTCTTGTAGTCACTGATTTGTTTCTTGGGTTCGGTTCTTCCCTGCAAAGAATCGCAACTCAGACTCAGGAATGCAGATTTTGGAAAGAAAATAGAAATTTGTCAAACGAAGTTATAACATATTAAAAAAGGGATAGAAAAGTTAAAAAAAAAAAAGATTAAAGATAGCTAATTGAATTGGTCAGGCCAGCTGGCCAGGGTTCAACAGGAGGTTGGAAAGTGAAAAAGGGACCAGCCCTTCCCTCTGATCTCCTTAAATTCTCTCCCAGAGTCCATGGGAGGGGATGGTAACCTGGGAATGACCCAAGTCCCTCACTGGAGATTTTGCCTCTTGGGAAGGGGTCTCTTTTGGGTGGTCTTCCAGGACCTGTGCTCCCAGGCTGCCCCACCAAAAAATAATGTAATCCAAATCAGGCTGAAGGTCAGGCCCTCAGGTGTGGAAGGAAGAAGGAAGATTCCCTTTACAATGCAAACAAGAGATTTACAAAGTTTGTCTCCTACTGATCTCGTCCCTCCCATGCCCAGGTTTCTCTCTCTACATCACTCTTACACAAGGCACAGTACTGGGAACAAAAATATACAGTCCTGCCACCAAGAAGCCTATATTCGAATGGGAAAAGGCAATGAATAAATGAGAAGGTAAGGAAGAGAGTGGAAACGAGGCACTTGATTGGGGATTCAGGGCCACAAGCAAAGTCAGGAGAGAAATCTCTCTTGCATGGCAAAGGGATGTTCCAAAATGAGAAGGTCCCAGGTGCTGATGGAAGTTACAGGGTCTTCTAGATCTAGTTCTGTTTCATCTTTTTTTTTTCTCACAGAAGCCATTAAAATCTCGATGCTACACAATTTCCATTTCTTGTTCTCATGTCTGCTCTTTTGAGGAGAAAAAATTTTGAAGAAACCAAGCCATACTATATGAAGTTTCTATCAACTAGGAAAAGTGAATAGATGCTTGAAGATGTGACTGAGTATGTGACTTTAATCAGATACTGTGTAAGATCTGAACGTGTCACACAGATGTTGTTGACTACTAGAAATATTGTTAAAATCGATTACTTATTAACTGACTGAGATACTGGGATATAGACTAAAGACACAAGAACTTGCAGTTGAGATCTATTGTATCGATCAGCATTCAGCAAATGTGTAATTAATTTCATAGATTACTCTAATTCCAA
Source organism: Macrotis lagotis (assembly GCF_037893015.1). Taxonomy (NCBI): domain Eukaryota; kingdom Metazoa; phylum Chordata; class Mammalia; order Peramelemorphia; family Peramelidae; genus Macrotis; species Macrotis lagotis. The sequence goes on along the minus strand of NC_133658.1, from coordinate 709,337,916 downwards.
GTATTATCTTATTAATAAAGTGGCTACTTCCTGGAGGTTCTTGAGTCAAGTGATGCTCCTGTAAAGAAATAATAGAGATAGAAATGTCTAACAGTGGGTCATTTAAAGGGATAGCCTGTTAATTGAGAGAAAAGTAGATGTTGTTTTGTCATAAGGGGAGGTGGGATTAACAATTGGATTTTTTGGTCTGTTTAGAAGATGGCCAAAAGGGGAAGCCAGATGGTGCAATAAATGAGCACTGGCCATGGAATCAGGAGGACTTAAGTTCAAATCCAGCCTCAGATACTTAATAATTACTTAACTGTGTGACCTTGGGCAAGTCACTTTAACTGCATTACCTTGCAAAAACAAAAATAAAAAAATGACCAATAATAAATGAGACATAGACTTGTATGGAAGTCACTGACCCAATGTTACTTGTGTAATAGTTATTTATGTCACGTAAGCTCCTTGAGAACAGAATAATATAACTTTCGCATTACCTAGGCCAATGCTCTTCACAGGGAGAATGTTTAATAAATGTTTGAAATCATAAGAGTGGGGGGAGGGGAGGTATTGCAGAGACTCTTTAATGAACTCAATCTTCTCCTTAAAACAAAACCTCATTTTTTAAATATCAATATTCTTCCAGTGCTGCATGACTGTGAGTCATGAAACACTACCATCTCTGAAGTATTCAAAACGATTATCACTCAGAAGGCAAAGTAGAGGTACATGGTGGGTGTGAGCAGGCTGCAATACAAACATGGTACTATGATGAACAGGGGTAAAGTGTGTCAAAGAAATGTGTGGTCAAAAAATATGAACTGATATTTCAATTGGTGAGCGCTAGGTATATAGATAGTCTAAAGATTTGATGAATATTCCCAGAGGACATACTATTTTTGTTTTGTTTTTGCAAGGCAATGAAGTTAAGTTACTTGTCCAAGATCACACAACTACTAAGTGTCAAGTGTCTGAGGCATCATCTGACTTCAGGACTGGTACTCTATTCACTGTGTCACCTAGCTGCCCCTTCCCCATAAGACATATCCTAAGGGGATCCAAGGGTGGACACCACTGTAAGGGGGAAAGACAGAGAATATTATAAGAAGTCATGGACAAGAGTTCCGTAGAGGGGAGGCAAGGGTTGGGTGATGTAATCCTTGAAGAAGAAATCCACACTGATGAGATGGGGAATTCATGAGTATCGAGACCAAAGCACCTCTCTCCTCTGAGCAATAATTACTAAATAACCACAATTACACTGGCAAGTTCTTTCATGAACATAGAGTATAAGGCATAAGCAACTTGAATAGCTCAGTCCTCTCTATGGTGACCATCTTCCCCTATTTACATCTTAGGCTTTAATTCCCAATTTCATAAGAACTACACTTTGGTCTATTTTCCATACTTCCCACACCATTTTCTTCCTCAGCAGAATCAAGCATTATTGTATCACCAGGGTATCTTTAGTGATTAGACTACTGAATAGAATTCCTTCATAGAGTAGTAAGTCAAAAGATCTTACCCATTAGATCTTCAAATGTGAGCTCAAAGTCAGCATATAACAAAAGTTCAACACTTTCCATCTGCTCTGACTGGTTTCATACTTTAGGGAACAAGATGTCCCTCTCTCGGGATAAGTTTATCACTTCCAATCTCATCACTATGCAGTTAACTCAAACCTTGATTGACACCATCTTCCTCAGTTCTCCTCTCTAATTGGAAGACTAAAAGGTAGGATCCCAAATTTCCCAATGCCTTACTGGCATTTCCAGTAGGGAAACTGGACTCTCAACCCAGTCCACTCCACTTTACATCTGCTATTCTGTCTGGTGTCTACTCTAGGAAACAAGATATCCCCCTCCCCCACCAAAAAACAACCAGGTATCCCTTCTGTTTTTCTCCCTCCTTCCTGTCTCCTTTTGTGTGCAATCTTCCCCCACTACCATTAGATTCTAAGTTTCTTGAGGGCAGACTTTATTTCTTTTTTATTCATTTACCCCCAACACTTAGCACTTGGTAGGCACTTAATAAATGTTTATTGGATTGGCTGGAACATTTCCTTTGTTAGTTGCCACAAATATGGCATGGTGACTGCCTCCGAAAAGTTCTTTATTTCTGCTTCTCTAAAGCAGGATCTTCTTCATAGGTTTAAAAGATCCACCTTTCTCTTTCTCTAATATAAAATTATCACCAATGCAAGACAAATGTTTATTAGCTGCACTGCTTATCTCAGGGAGTAATACCAGGCAGACATCCAGCAAATATGTCAATGATAGAAATCCTCATTAGAATTCTATCCTGACTTTATGGCATGTTTGATCCAAGGACTAATTTGCCATCCAACTCTTCCAACCAACTTATGGACTTAAAGTAGGCACACAATTTCTTCCCACTTTGATCTTGAGTCATAAATACTTTCCTAACTCCCAACCTCTTCTCTTGTGGTTTCTCCTCAGCAACCATTACCTACCAGAACAGAAGAATTAGTTACATGTTAGACAAGTTTATCTTCGATCACTGGGTCACAAATGTACCCCCATTCCCTTTGTCACAAGAGAACTTTTTGTCCTATTATAGTGGAGCTAGGAAATGAGATTAGACATGGAAGGAAAGAATAGTCACTATCTCACATGCCATTTAGATACGCTGAAAACAGGTTGGGCCAAAGCTAAATTAACTAAAGACAATGAGGATTGCATCAATATCCACAGCCAAGTGTAGTCATGAAATTCCAAAAGCACTTATTCTCTAATAATGTTCCAAGATAACTACAAAACTTAAGTTAATACTGATAGACTAAGAAGCCCAGGCTAAGTAATTTGTCCAAAGAATCAAATCACAAGTTCTTTACAACCTTTCTAAGGCACATTATTTCCTTTCCAAAATAATTCAGTGGAAAGCTGTTATAAACAGACATACTAAAGTAAATCTCTCTCAATCTCAAAGCGCCTGGGGGGAGTGATACCCCACCAGTGCACACTTTCTTCTCCCACTTCCCTTCAGCATGGAAATCTGAAATAACAAAGACACCTCTGCAACAGCCTCAGGCAATATGCTGCTCATCTGCAGTCCCCCCAAATAAAAGATCTAGTGTCTTTAATGACTTTGTTCCATTTAGCATTATTTTCCACTTCAATCAAGATTTCCTTTTTTTCTTTAATATCAAAGATAAAAACCCCCAATATTCTACTTACTTTCTCCAGTTGTTTTTTCCCAGACTCTCCCTCACAAAAAAAAAAAACAAAATCTGTCCATCTCCTAGACACCTCCATTATTAAACACTGAGGAAGAATGGATGTTGCTTAACCTTTCATTCGTGACTTCACTAGAGTTGGAGTAGTGGGTTTCAAAGTAAGTAATGGAAACTGTCCTGGCATAGAGTCAAGGGACTTGGCTTTCAGTCTAGACTCTTGAGACTAAATAACTAACTGGAATCTAAAAATCAGAATGTTAACACTGGAAGGAATCTTCAAGATCATCCCATCCAATTTTCTCATTAAACAGAGAAGGACACTGACATAGAGGTTAAGAGACTAGCAAAATATTCCACAGTTAATTAGTGGCTAAGGAGGAGAACTAGAATCCAGTCAGGTCCCTTAATTAGACACAGTAGTTTTTTTTTTCCATTCTACTTGCCTGAGCTTCTGCTTACACAAATGTATTCAAAAGTTACACAACTCTTTGCCTCAGTTTCCTCATCTGTAACATGATAGACTACATAAAACTTGGTGTGTAATAACATGGATAGCCTAATAAAAACATTAGATTTTTAATACCATCTAAAAGTAATCTAAAGTCAACATTTTAATACTTCATAACAGCCCAATGAGTCGTAAAGGGCACTGACTCTATATATGGATGAATATTAGTAGCAATTGGGTAACTTGCACAAGAAGAGATGATACAGAATTAACTGCTATATTTGCTAGCTTGGATTGTGACTTTCTTAACCTAGATCTCTGTAAACAACATCACTTAATTGTTCCACAAATATTTAAAGTGCCAATTATGTGTCCTTAGGACAATGTACAAAAATTATGCTTTGAGTAACAACCCAAATTTGAGTTACAATAAAAAGTCTAAAAATATGCTTTGCTTAAATTTCTCTAACAGACTCTGGAAGCAAATTATCCAAGTAAAAAGTTTACCAGTTTAAACTTCCTTAAAATTGGCTCTGGTTCATAGTTCTTCAGTAGTACTTTTCAGCCAGTGGGTGCTAAAACAATGAGCTTTCCTGGTGCGCCTTGCAACTTTGGAATTTCTATAATGAAAACTCCTGGAAACTCTTGAAATAATGGAAATTTCTCCAGCTGCCAGAAATAACATCTATATAAATGTTCACCAAAGGCTGAAAACTGAAACCAATTCATAAACACTAAAAAGCACTGATCTGTAGTGTGCTGAAGGTTCCGCCAATAAAGTAGCAAGGCAGAATGTTCTTGGAATAATATATGAATATGAGAAAGATCTGGAATTTCTATGAGGGTAACTTTCCCTCTTAAGCAGATTGCAACCAGACTATGACAAGAAGTTTACCTGAGGTTCAAAATCTTGTTCAAAATCTCAAAATCAGTATGAGACATAATTTGAATACAGGATTTTTTTTATTTGTATGGTTTTGGGCCCATCACTTTATACAAAGCTCTCCAGAAATAATTTTTTATCATCATCATCATCACCACCATCATCATCGGCAGGCAATACTAGGTAATAGCCTGGCCTTGGAGCAAGAAAAGGTCAAGCCCTGCTTCTAACACATACAACTTATCCTCATGCAACTCTTTCAAACTATAACTTACAGATGAGTTGTGAATCTTGGGAAGAGGCTCTTTTCAAAAGAGGCAAGTTTCCTAAAGCCACAAATTACTTTTAAATCAAACAATATGTTCATTAGTTTTAATATTTTTAAATTCATGTCCACTTTAAAAGCACATTCCCTTGTTTGACATGAGCTATCCTGGCTAATTTTTAACACACCCTCTGTTGTAGCGGGCTCAGCTACAGACCCTGTTTCAAAGGCTTGTAGAACAATGGTAAGGAAAGGAGGAGGGGGAGGATCGGCACTAAATTTCAAACATTTGAAAGGTCTCACAAATTCCCCTTTCCTTCATGAACACTTCAAAAACATCAATATTTGCCAAACTGGGAAGAGGAAATTTTGATTATGAACTGAACTTTTCTATTCAAGTACCTAAGAGGCACAAATACATTGGAGTGCTTACTTCTTTAGTAAAAAACAAAGATTATGCTGCCAAGAAAATTTAAAATGATTAATGTAAACAAAGCAGAAAAAAAAATCCAGTACAGAGCCTACCATTAATATCTCCCTAAGAGGTTTCTCATGGGGTTTGAACTTCAAGAAGTGTTTTACAAATACCAGAAAACCTTTCCTCTCTTCTATTTCAATTTAGCAGCTTACTATATTTAAATGCAAAGGTATGTGGAAAATAAGATCATTATGGCCTATGCAAGATTTCCTTTTAATAATAATAAGACCAAAATTCAGAGTCAAAACTAAAAAGTCAAATCTAAGTATCCTATTTTCTTTAAGTGGCTCTGCTGCATATCAAGTCCCTATCATATTACCCATAAAGCCTTGTAATTTAAGAACAAATTTCTTTAGAAGAATTATCACTTTCTGAAGTACTGGAACCCAAGGAGATTTTTCCATTGCAAAGTGCCAAAGTGCTGCCTCTCTGCTATGGCTGAGTGGCTTAGTACTCTCTTCCTGAGTGTGAAAATTTTTCTTCTTCCAAACACAACTCCTGAAGCAACCTACTGTAAGTAGCCATTAAATGGTTTAAACAAGTCTAGGAGCACCTACTACAGATATATGGCACACTTAATTACAGTGGTGAGTACTAATTAGTCAAACTTAGGTATTACCTCCTGCTACTTAGTTACTGAGACTTGATCAAGTCATGTATCCTCTCTAATCTTAAATTTCCTTTTTTTAAGAAAGAGGGAATTGAACCAGATAATCTATTTAACATAAGGAAATTTCATAAGGAATATCTGATTTACAATGAGCAAACAGTTATAAATATTCCCTTTTTTTTTTTTAGTTTTTTTGCAAGGCAATGGGGTTAAGTGGCTTGCCCAAGGCCACACAGCTAGGTAATTATTAACTGTCTGAGGCTAGATTTGAACTCAGGTACTCCTGACTCCAGGGCCTGTGCTCTATCTACTGTGCCACCAAGCCGCCCCAAATATTCCCTTTTAAAAAGAAAGAATGGAACAAATATATTTATAGAGGCACTTTCACAGAAGCAAAGAACTAAAAACAGTAGATTTATATGACTAAAAACCACAAAACTATATGAAGATAATTGTAAAACATTTCATGGAAATATAGACTGCTGGAAAAATATTTATGAATAAACTGAGTCAATATAATAAAAATGACTTACTTAAATTGACTTCTTCAGTGCCTTAACCCATCAAATTACAAATATTTATAAAAATGTCAAAGGAAATATTTTTAATGGAAAGGGTTCTAGCAATGCCACATTTCAAACTGAACTAAAAAGTAACAATTATTAAAATGATTTGATAGTGAATTTTTTTAAAAAGGTCAATCAACAGAACTGACAAGATACATTCTACATAGTAAGAAGTAAAGAAACCTCCTGGCCTTTTGTGAAAATGAAAAATGAAAATGAAAAACCCAGCTATTAGGTGTAACAATTCACCATTCAACAAAAACTGCTATGAAAACTAGAAGGCAATTTGGCAGAAATTAACTTTAGAGTCATACTTCATACCATATGCCAAGATAAGCTCCAAATGAATATGTGACCTAGAAATAAAAGGTCACATCATACAGAAATTAAAAGAACAAGAAAGGAATTTCCTTTCAGATATATACAAAGAGCAGAGTAAATTATACAAGACAAAAAAGGAGAATTTTGACTACATAAAACTGAAAATTTTTGCATAGACAAAAACAATGCAACTTAAATTAGGAGATAAAAAGTTAACTGAAGAAGAAAAACAAACTTTGCACCAAGTTTCTCTGATAAACATCTCATTTCTAGGCCATGCAAGAAATAGATTAGATTTCTAAGAATAAGACCCACTTCCTAACTGATAAATAATTAAAGAATATGAATAGGCAATTCTCATTGGCAGCCATTCAAGCAATCAACAACATGATAAAATACTCAAAACTCACTAAAAATCAAAGAAAAGCATATTGAAACAATTCTGATAGATTGAAACAATCTATCAGATTGACAAAGATGACCAAATAGGAAGATAACAAATTTGGGAGTAGTTTTAAGGAAATAGACACAATGACAAACTACTGATGGCTTTGTGGAGTTATCCAGCCATATGAAACACAATCTGGAGCAGGACCCCAAAAGTCACTAAACCATACACACCCTTTGATCCAACAATATACTAAGTCTATGCCTTTAGGAGATCAAATTAAAAACTAAAGAATCATAAAAAATATTTCTAGGTGCTCTTTTTTATAGTGGCAAAGAACAGAAACCAAAGGAGTATCCCTCAATTTGGAACTAGCTGAACAAATTATGAAATATAAATGTAATAAAATACACTTTAATTGGAAGTTATAAAAGAGATGGATTTAGAAAACCTGAGACTTGTATGAATCAAGTGCAAAATGACGTGAACAAAACCAGAACAACCTTTACAATTGCAACGAAGACTTAACTCTGAACAAAGTAATACCCAACTATGTTTCCAGGGGACTGATGCTATGCCACACTACCCAGAGAAGTTATGTTATTTATGAAATAGAATGAGAAAAATTGTTTTTGGACATGGACAAACATCAGAATGTGGTTTTTTAATTATGCATATTTGTTCTAAGAGAACTAACTCCTCTTCTCCTTTTCATTCTTTGGTACAAGGATGTCTTTCTGGGTAAGGAAAAGTGGAGCACTATGTTTGAAAATAAAATATAACAGTAAAAATTTTAAAATACACAAAAGATTGGGCAAAATACTAGACCCAGAGAATAGATATCTCCCAATTTCTCCCAAAAAAAAACTAATAGCAGAATGACACATACAACTTTTCCTTTCTTTTCTTTTATTGGGGGGGGGGAGGGTTGTACATAGAAATGTATATAGAAATAACTGATAAAAGCAAGGTCTCAATAAAATTAACAACAATTACAATATCAGGTGGTATAGTTATCTATAAAATTCAAAAGAAAGTGTTTTTTTTAAAGAAAATAGCATTGCATATGCTACATACATTGCATATAAAACTATGTAAAATGCACCTTTTCACACTACAAGAGAACAATGAAAGTAAAGTGCCATTGCCCTTTAGAGAGTGTCAAAAGTGTTTCCAACTTGACCTTCCCCTAGTTCCATCCTTACCTCCGCCTCCAGTTTTCCATTCTTTCCTATTCATGCCGCACCTTAAGGGCCACTTCCCTCCTTTCTTAACTAACCATTTTAGATGTCAGATCTTTTCTTCATTAGTCTCACTTTTTGATACTTAATCTCATTTATGAGATTATGATACTTATCATTTAACTCTCTTATATATATTGATCTCCTAACTACAGAGTAAGCTCTCAAAGGTTAGAACTCACTTTGGGTGTTCCATACCAATAGAATAAAGGTAAAAATCATCCAAATCTAACAAAGACTATAATAGCTCACATATGTTTAAAGAAAATCCACATAAAATTTCAATGAACAAGTTAGATGAGATAGATATAAATGACCATGTAATTTGGGTTTATAGCTTAAAAAAGAATCCCAGATACAAGAATTTGAGTTGGAAGGGAACAGTCCTATCAGTCAGGTAGTCCAAACCATAGAAGAGGAATTCCCCTCTATAACAGTCAACAAGTTTATCTACTTTCTATTTAAAGATTTCCAAAGAGAAAGGGAGAACTCATCAACTCTATAGGAAACCCTTTCTACTTTTGAACAGTTTCATTGTTCAGTTGTTTCGGTAGTATCTGACTTTTCATGACCCCCCCCCCCTTTGGGGTTTTCTTGGCAGATATGGGAATGGTTTGGCATTTCCTTCTCCTGTTCATTTTACAGATGAGAAAACTGAAGAGACAGGTTTAAGCGATTTGCCCAATAAGTGTCTGAAGTCAGATTTGAACGGGGGAAAGTAAGTCTTCCTGATTTCAGACCTGGTACATTAGCCACTGTGCCATCTTGAACAACTTCAATCTTTAGAAAGTGTTTCCTTGATCATTGAGTCTAAATTCTCCTTTTATGCAATTTGCACACATTGCTCCTGATTCTGTTACCTACTGATTAAAGAAACAACCCCACCTCTCTTATAAAAGTTCTTCAAATTCTTGAATAAAGTGAGCCTTTCCATCTCTGAATCATTTCTTCTCTCTCTTTTTTTTTTTGCAAGGCAATGGGGTTAAGTGGCTTGCCCAAGGCAAGCAGCTAAGTAATTATTAAGTGTCTGAGGCCAGATTTGAACTCAGGTACTCCTGACTCCAGGGCCAGTGCTCTATCCACTGTGCCACCCTGAATCATCTTCTCTAAGCAAAATATCCCAGCTCTTTCAGCGAGTCCCCATATCATGCCCTTCATCATTCTGGTTACCCTTTTTTGGTCACTCATTCCCACCTCCCAAAAAATGAAAAGATTTTTATATTTGCCTCTATTAAATTTCATCTTATTAGATTCATCGCATCAGAATAACCTGTCAAATATCTTGACTTTATCATGAGCTCTTACAGAGAAAGAAACACCAGCTGACCAACAAAAGGAAATAGTCATGGTGTCAAATAATTGATTCTATTCAACACCAAAACAGTGACCATCAAATAGAAAAAAACAACAACACTATACTTCTCCAGAGAATATACTAAAGGACTAAAGCCATTATCTTAATCAAAAGACTGCAAGGACACATTATCCAAGTCAAGGATGGGTGAGGCAGATAGCCTAAGGGTGAATAATGACAGTCGGTTATTTTAAATGCAGGGACAAAATTGCATACTTTCAACCTGATAATTATTGGAAATTTGTACTTGTGAAATGTCACCCAATAAACATTTAAATGTCTACTCAGAACCAGAGCTAAACAGGCAAAAATGTCTTCAAAAAGTTTATACTGTATTGGAAGACAACATTATACATATGTATTTACAAATATATGTATTTCTACATTTTATATATATATATATGAATGAAAACAAGGTAATTAGAAATGAGGTATTTATATTTGAGGGGAATTGGATATTAGGAGAGGCTTCATGGAGAAGGCAACATTTGGGCTGAATTTTTTTTTTTAAACATGAGATTCTAATGATATAGAGGTGAGGTGAACATGCATTCCAAGAATGAGGGGCTATGCTGAATTACAGTCACCAGATATACAATTTATATTAAGAAATCACCTCACATCATAGCACAACTTAATGGAATGTTGTTGACTAAAGCTAAAAAGGAGAATAAAAGCTGGGTCTCCAAAGAAGTCACAAAAAGCCAAAGAAGGACAAAGATGATAAGTCAGGATTTTTGGTAGCAAAATTTCCTCTTTAGCAACCCAAATAGCAAGTTTTAAAAGATCACAAAAAACAGGAATCTTTGGATAGGGGGAATATTGGGGTAGGCACTTAAAAGCCTTCTTAAAAAGAAGGCAAAGAAGTTTTAGAGGTCATTCAGTCCAGTTATTCACTTTCAGAGATTAGAAAACCAGGAGGGAGTTGGGGTGGGGCAGTGTAAGGAATGAGACTGGTTCAAGATAACACCACAAAGTAATGACAGTGCTCAAGTCTCCTGGCTCTCTTAGTCTTTGCTTTTCTCACTGCACTTTGCTGCCTGGTGTGATAAGGTACTAAGAATTATTTCAAGAACCAATCTCTGCCTCACTGCTTCATAGACATATCTCAAATGCCACATTCTTTTCTCTTTTACATGAGTGGGGGTGGGAGTAAAAAAAAAGGATAGGGGTAAGGGAAAGGTTGAGTTTGTAATCTTTCAGTACTTTCTTTCCACCCACTGTCACTTTAGCAGAATCTGAATCTTCCTAGCAACTATTCTGTTCAAATCTGAGAGAAGAGATCTAATGGTTACTCATGATTCAAATTCTGCTCTGAGAAGGTTGGCAACACAGAGCCCTTAATGCTCACCCTCTACTGAGAATTAACATAGCACCAAGATCCTTCACATTACAAAGAGACATCTTGCCGTTTAACAACTGTCTGGGGAAGATGTGGCAATCCTTGATGATTACATTCACACAGAATTCTATGATGGCTTTCATCATCCCATGATCTCAAAGCACCTTTTTGTATGTGTTCTTAGGGCTACCACCCACACCTGGTATGGGACCAGAATTTCTGGTTTTCTAATAGAGTCTGCTATGTTGATTCTCCTTAGGTTGGCAGTCTGTCTGACTGTTTACCCATTGTGGGCAGGAAGCAAAGAGAACTCTGAAGTCACATTTCATTAAACCAACAAGAAAGTGAAAGAATTTTAAAAAAAGGCATTTTAAATAAATGTTTCTAAAGAATCACACTTGTTATAAAGAAGATCTCTTCTGCCTCTCTGCCCACAGGGGCAGAACCACAAAATGGTTTACAATTATCACCTTCCACTCTCCAAGGGCACTGAAGTAGCAAGGAACATTCAACATCTTTCAAGAAGAAAGGCAGATTAATGCAAGTGGGCCTTATTTTAGAGAACACATGTAAATATGGAAAGTGCATATACATATATGCATAATTTTTACATATAAAACACATACATGAATAAAATTTAAGTGTAATTATTCACACACAAAAAGAGACTTTCATAGCATAAGACAAGGGGTCCTAAAGCTTTTTTGGTATTGTGAACACTTGGGCCCCCTTCTCAGAATGCAATGCTGCCAACATTCATAACTGAAGGAAATGTTAAATTTCAATTAATTAGAGGTTAATGAAAATAAAGATGTAATTTTTTTTCCTCATTCAATTTCATGAATTCCTTGAAATCTAACCACAAACCCCTTGGGCGTGTCCACAGACTCCAGGTTAAGAACATGCCCAAGTGCAAAGCCTAAATTCACCAATTATTAACTATTTGTGGGTAGAAAGAGAAAACTCCAACCAAAACTCTATAAGCCACTACCTGGAAAAAAATTTAGGACAAGGAACTTATAAATTAAATATCACATCTTATCAGAAACACATCTCTTTTTTTTTATCACAATCAGGTAAAACCAGGGTGCCAGCAAGGAAAAGTACCAAAAGCAATTGAAGGATTCCCATAATTCTTGGAATGGAATGGAACACAATTATCAAAAGAGCCTTGATTTAGACCTCAAAGTTCCCTTGGAGGTCACCTCGTCCAGCCACCTCATTTTACAATTAAGAAAAAAGTTAAGTAACTAGGGCAACATCTCACAGAGAGTAAGCATTGGGTCAGATTTTGAACCAGCATCTACATCCTCTGATTCTAACACTCTTCTCCATTATACTTGTTGCTTTTATCCTCTGATGAAGACATCTTGTTGTTTGTCCTTTGATGATCACCATGATATCAGGGAAGTGATGCCATGATATACAAGAGAACTGGATTTAAGTGAGGGAGGGCTGTGCAAAGTCACCAGTCTCACTTTCTCCTCTGGAGTCATCTGGGTCCAGTGGCCATTTATGGATCAGGATTATTGGAGATGACCATGGATACAGTGGGAGACCTTGGCCTTTTTAATCTCAAGTCTTTAACTAGGCTCAGTTTGACTGAGGCAAGGTCAACTGAGTGATCAAGGAAAGTGAGGCTAATAATTTTGCACAGCCCTCCCTCACTTAAATCCAATACACTTGCTTGTCATGGCATCACATCCTCGATGCCATGGTCCTCTTTGAGAAGGAAGGACAAAAAAACAACCTATTTGAATGGTAGGAGTTGACCAGCCAATTGAGAAATACAGCTTCTTTTTTTTTTTCTGGTTAATACATAGAAGATAATTATAAGTAAATAGACACTTGTAGTTGGACCACCCATTCCCAGTAAGTTTGCACAAAAATGAACATTTGTTTTTGTAATTACTTGATATAACTAAGTAGCTGGCATGTAGATCTGGCATATTTATTTTCCCAGGATGACCAAGCAGTTTGCTTTTCCCCAAAACCTATCAAACTTTTTGTAAAGAAAGGACAAGCCAAAGTCAAAAATCTTAAAAAGAGAGCTCCCTCTTTCCTTTACATTGTCTCATCCTGAAAAGCCTTCAAATTAATTCTAGACATGAAGCCACAAGTCTTCCCGTACAGGCACCCTAGGCATGCCTGGGAGAAGCTTTCAGCTTCAGACAGAAGGGGAACTGATTTCTCAATGTTTTCTGGAATTTGTGGGAAGGAGGTGGGTGAAGAGACTGACTTCAAGGACTCTAGTCTTTTCTTCCTCTTTCCTTTGGCAATCACTCACTAATTTGATTTCAACTGCCCTCTCTTCCATGTCATCCTCATACCAAATTCATATACCCAGCCCTATCTCTCCAATACTCTAGTGCCACATCTTCAATGGTCTAATGGATATTGCTCTCTGGGTGTTTCAATTAGCATTGAAAATTCAACAAGTCTAAAGATAAATTCACCACCTTTCTTCTTAAACTTGTCCTCCTTTCTATTTCTGGTTCAGACTCCTAAACTCATAATCTCCCTCACCTCACCATATCCAAGCAGTTGCTAAATCCTGAGACTATCTCCAGAACATTTCTTCCACCCATTCAAATAAACTTTTAACTGGATTACACTAAAAATCTACTAATTAATCAGATTCTACTCTATTCTTCTTTCTCTCTCGAATTCATAGTTCACACAAAAACCAAGACAGTGACAGATTTTATAGGGTACTATCCAGCTCAAAAACCTTTACTGTATCCATTTAGCATCTAGGATAAAATATAAAATTCCTTAGACTTGCATTTAGGTTCAACAAAATCTGTCTCCAATCTAACTTTGCAGACTTTTTGACAAAATTCCAAACTGACTACTTCACAATTTCATATACCCACAATGTCAATTTCCACCTTTACACTTGCACACACATTCATTTTCTCCTCATCTCCATCTTCCAGAGTTCCTTATCTTCTAGTCTCTATTCAGGTAGCACCACCAACAAAAAGTTTTCCCAGATCTTCCTAGATGTTAATTGATTATCTCCTTTTCAAACAATTATATTTATTTAACTGTTGCTGTTCAGTCACTTCAGTCATTTGGGGTTGTCTTGGCAAAGATAGGGGAATACTTTGCCATCTCCTTCCCCAACTCATTCTAGAGATGGGACAAACAGGGTTAAGTGACCTGTCCAGGGTCATACAACTAGTAAGTGTATGAGTCCAGATCTGAACTCAGGTCTTTCATGTCTAGTACTCTATCCACCAAGTTACCCAGCTCTATTTATCTGTAAGTCCATGTTAAATCTGCATGCAAAAGAAGTTTTTTGAAGGTCATGACTATTTAGAAATGATTTTTTTTGTTTGATTTTTATCACAAAATCAACTGCAATGTCATGCACAATGAGGGTAGGCCTAAATGTTTATTAAATAATATCCACATTTGTGGTCTGCTGAGCTATCTGAACATGCAAGATAATATAATACCCCATCACCCAGATCACAGACTCTGAAAGCAGTGATTGATTCCCAACCTCCAATAGTTATTCCCAGGTTCTAGTTATAACAAGGGGCAAAGTAAAATTCTCAAGTGAATTTTAATTCACTTTAATTTTGTTTTAATGATAAATTGAACACACTAAGGTATCTGGAAGGAACAATGAGGTATCTGGAAGGAACAATGAGGCTGGTCAAGGATTTAGTACTTTAGATAAAATACTAAGGAGACACAGAGAATGGGGCACATTATCACTTCTTGATGCTACTTCGGGTCCTATGTTCTTTAGGACCTTTAAAATATTCAACAACTATCAGAGAATCTTGAGGCAGGGAAGGGCACTGTGGAGATAAAGCACCAGGTCTGGAGTTCAAATCTAGCCCAGAACACTTACTAGCTATGTAACCTTGGGCAAATCACTTAACCCGAGTTGGAGAAGAAAAATCACCCCAAATAGAGAGCTATACTTGACTGAAACACAACTGAACTACAACAAAAAAATCAGAAAATGTAAAATGAAATGTTGAGGCATTATGTTCAATAGCGATCACAAAATTAAGGCTATCAATAGTCCTAGACTTAAGAAGCAAAGAAAAGCAAGAGTAATAATACAGATCAATCTAAGGCAGGGACATAAGTATACCACTATGTGACTAAGTATGACCCTAAGCAATTGGACCACCCAACCCCTACTTTACTATCCAAAAGATGTTGTCTTAGGAAGTGTGGTACACTATAGAGAACTGGATTGAGCTGTAACAGGAAAACTTGCTATGTGCTCCTGATCCTGTCATTTACTACTAGCAATGAGACACTGGCAAATTACTTAACTTCTCTGAGCCATCCATAAAATGATGCAGTTGAACTGGATGACCTAAAATGTTTCTTCTGCTTCTTATGGATCATCACAACTTGTGAGAATCAATAAAACAACAAACATTTATTAATCATCTCTTAGGACAACATAAGCTGTTTTCATGCCTACCCTCATAAAAAACTAACTCAATTTCTTTAACTCCCATCTTGAAAAATCTAAAAAGCCAAATTATTAATAGTCTTAATCCTTTTTGTCTAATTTATCTACCAAAAAAAGAGAGAAACTGGGGTGGGGAGTAGTGCTAATTAAGAGGTGATTAGGTAATGGACAGGATGGCTAGAAGGAGGTGGACATAGTATTTGAGTACAGTCCTTTATAAGAAAAAAAGACCTGAGAAAGGGATTCACTTAATTGTATGAGAAAGAATTAGCAAGAGCCCCAGAAATGAGAAAGAAGGCAAGTAACAAGATGTCAAATACATTGTCAAAACATGGGAAAAAGATTGAACGAACAGAAAGGAGAGTTTAGTGGTGGGAGCTGCATAGATTGGAATACATTTTACATTTTATTTTTATTATTCAAGTGAAAAAAAGCAGTACTCTTAAAATAATCTGAATTTACCACCACCCCCACCAAAAAAACCCCATCCTTACATGAATCAAGAACATACATATGCTTTTCTTTTCGTGACCACCATATTTGTGAATGTTTGTTCAAACTGAATTTTTCTTTATTAGGTTATCCCCATTATCTTACAATATATTTTTGGATGTATTTCCATTAAATAAAATTCTCCCTACCACAAAGATGCAACTTTGTTTCTCTAAAACAAATAATGGGAAAAGTTCTCTAATAATTTACAAGTAATACTGTATTTTTGGTATAGTATATTAAAAACTTATCAGTAGAGCACCGGCCCTGGAGTCAGGAGTACCTGAGTTCAAATCCAGCCTCAGACACTTAATAATTACCTGGCTGTGTGGCCTTGGGCAAGCCACTTAACCCCATTTCCTTGGAAAAAAAGAAAAACTAAAAAAAAAACTTATCAGGATAGTTGCCAAAAAAATTAAGATAACACAGAGAAGCTCATTTAAGTTTTTTCCTACCACTGCCCCATCCCAAGAGATTTAATACATCAAATTAATTCTCATCCCCGTAAAAGCCAAGCCTTATTACTATAGTAAAGACAATTCTAATGTTAGAGGACATCTTTCACCTTAATACATTTTGGTGGAATAAAGTTGGCTTCCAAAGGACCTATGATATCATCAATATGACAATGATATAAAAAATACAAATTACAACCTATCCACTGCAGTTCTCATCCAGGTCCTCCCTCTAAGTTGCCAAAAGTTGCTCACAATCAACATAGTGAGCCAAAGAGATGGAATTCTTCATCAATTTTCCTAATATGTATCCCAGAAGAATAATAATCTTCTATGATTATAAGTAAGGTGGATCTCTGTGGTTCTTATGACAGCCAAACCTCTGGTTTCCTCATTTTATTAACTACTAAATAAGTAAATTTTTAAATTCACCTAATTTCATAGGTTCACTTTTTAAAATTTCTATACACCCCCATCATTAAATCCTTCTTCAATAGGGATAATGTAGAGAGGAGATCTTTGTTCACATACATATTAGACTACATGTCCTTTGGGGTCCCCGCCAACTTCGAGATTCTATGATATTATAAAGTCCTTCATAAGATAACTTGGACAAGCAGCTAGTGAGATGATACAATGAATAGAGAGCTGGACCTAGTATCAGGAAGATCTGAATTCAATTCTGGCCTCAGACATTTACAAGCTGGTGTGACTTTGGGCAAGTGTCAAAATCTATTTACAGCATTTTCCTCAACTGTAAAGCATCTACCAGCCAGGATTGTTCTAAAGTTGACATTAGTAAAGTACTTAGCCCAGTGTGCATTACACAGTAAGTACTATAGCCTTTATTCCCTTTTTCTTTCCTTCTTTCCTTCCTTTACTTATAGAGCTCAGGAGCAAAGTACCAGAAGTGCTCATCAGGAAATTTTTTTTTAAGTTTCTGTAGGTTAAAATGAGAAAAGTATCATGATATTTCCTCTTCCATCTCTTATTTTTATTAGTAGATTAAAAAAGATCATTAACTCTTCAGACAAATGCTCTTCAAGGCTGGTTCCTCCCTTGCCTAGACTGGTGATTTCATTCCTTCTCTTCCCTTTATTCAGGACCCTCACTATCCAAGAACTTTCAAGTTCCTTCCTTGTTCTTTCATGGTCTACCTACAAACAGAATCAGTCTCCCCAATTCTTTAACCCATCTACCCCAACCAGCTGGTATTCTGTTTGGATTTTCTTTGCCACCCCATCAAACTTCTTGTAAGTTACCTAAAATGGCAGCCTTCATTCTTTCCTCCAACCCTGTAATTTTGCTTCTTTTCCAATTCCACCTGTTTTCTAATGCCACCAATTCTTTCTAAGGCCTTCCTTATCACCTGACTCAATTATAATAGCCCAACAAATTGTTCCTTCCCCATCAAAGTCATCTTTCATACTTATTTTTCCTCTGAATAGAACAAAATATGACTTTCCTTTACTTCAAAGACTTCCTAATACCAAATACACTCAAATTATTTTGACTGGGTAGTCAAAATATTCTAACCTTCTAGACTTATCTCTTATTTATTTTTCACTAACCTGTCTATTATACTGCAGTCAAAACTTTCTTTTTCAACTCTCTAAAACACTAATCATACTTTATAGTTATCTGTCTTCTCCAACTAGACTCTGACCTTCATGATGGAGAGCTCATGATCTGTCTTCTCCCCAATTAGACTCTGACTTTCACGATGGCAGAGCTCAATCTTATCTCCACTTTCTATTTCCTGTAACCCAGAGCAGGTATTTAATGTTTGTTGAAGTGAATTTGGTTACAAAAGTTATGAGGGGAATGGACAGAATGATAGTTCAAATACAGACAAGATTAAAAAGTGGAAAGATTCAGACTTGTGCCTTTTGGTAGCAAGGGGTTGGAAGCAAAGCAAACAAATTTCAATGAGGAGAATTAGCACTTGAAGAAAATACTCGTCAACTGAGCTGCCCAAAACTGAGATGAGCTACCACCAGAGAGGTGCTGGTTTCTACTTGGAAATCATCAAGTAAAATCTGAATAATCGCTAAGTCTCTATGTTTCAAACTCAAATAGAAATGAATATCTGCCAGTTGCAGATTGAGAAAACAACAAATTAACATTATCCATGTTGTTTTTTTTTATTTTTTGTTTATTAAACATTTCCCAATTACTTTTTTTTTAGGTTTTTGCGAGGCAAATGGGGTTAAGTGGCTTGCCCAAGGCCACACAACTAGGTCATTATTAAGTGTCTGAGACCAGATTTGAACCCAGGTACTCCTGACTCCAGGGCTGGTGCTTTATCCACTGCGCCACCTAGCACCCCATTACATTTTAATCTGGTTAGGGCCACACTCGGAAGTCTGATAGCTTTGAGCTATATTATAATTGATTTCATATATGGTAGGTTAAACTCAATGGGTTGAACTGGTGGTTGACCTCTGAGATCACTTCCAAATGGGTCCAACCCAATAACTTAATAAACCTGTGAAGAGGTAATTTGAAACTTTACCTGGATATAAAGAGAAAGAGAAGATTTAATATAAGGAAAAAAATGTGGTTACATCTAAGCATTTCATTGCATCCTTCCAAGATACATATTTCTGATTAATTTTGGCTGACATCAGCTAAAACATAATTTTTTATTTATTCTGAATATGATATATTTCAAGAAGCAACTTTTATGCTGGTTTCACTATAAAAGTTCTATATTTATCACTAATGTCCTAAATTGTCAGTGAGTAAAAAAAAAAAATCTCAAAAGGGTTATTAAAGCTTGTGATTTCCTAATAGCTGTAATAATGATTCTTATTTAAAATATATGTTAATATCCTTCATGACAGATAAAGACACTTTAATAAAAAAAAATCAGAAATGATTTTATAACCATACATGTGTCCAGCCTGAAAGTTACTTCCAAAACATCTACGGACCCATGTTATCAGCCTCTGAATAATATTATCCCACCTATATTCCCAATTCTGGTCTTTCTCTTTGACTCATTCTGCAAGGGTCAGACAGATAAAGAACCAAAACTACATAGACTGGATTCCACTTGACCCTCAATAAAAAGAAATAACGTGTTCCATTTGCCTCAAAGCAAGAAGCAATAGGATCAAAGAAATTTTTCACTAATCTAAGGTTAGGCAAAGTGAGAACCATAATTAGAAAATGTAATAAAGTCATTTTGGTAGTTTGTTGAATACCAAAGAAATCCAAATTAAAAGAACCTCTACTCCAACAGTGCCTCCCATGTTTACATCTTGGTAGAAGGTAACTTTAATGAATTTCTGATGACCAATATCATTCAAGAGATAAATGAGAGACATTCTCTCCAGGGTTAAGTATCATAGAAGATGTCCTAAACAAAATCCAAAGGAAAAGATTCCTATAAATGGAAAGCAAGATCTTACCTGCAATTGACCTTGGGTCTAATCTGAGATTCAATTACTCAAAAGATCCGACTTATATTCTACATAAGAAAAACCAAGTGAATGATGAATGTTTATTACCCAGATTGTGTGTATTATCTAGATTATGTATCCAATAAAAAGTTGAGCTGTTTTGGGTTACTAATTACATCTTTCTGACATCAATATTCTATCTTCTGATACCTCACTACTCCCTTCCATATAAAGTTCCACTCTGGGATATTGACCCTCCTTGCAGTTCCTTGAGCAAAGGATCTGTCCACTCCAGTAATTTTCTCTGGCTGTCCCCCCAAACCTGGAATATTTGCCTTCCTTATCTTTGTCTTATTTGCTTCCAGAGTTTCCTTTAAATCCCAGTTAAAATTCCAACTTCTATAGGAAGCCTTTTCCAATCCAATTAAATCTTGATTCTAGTCCCTTTCCTCTTTTATTTATTTGTTTTATATGTAGCTTTTTGCATAAATTTGTTTATTCCCTCCATTAGATTCTGAGCTCCTTGAGGGCAGTGTTTAGAACATAGGAGATGTTTTAAAAATCTTTACTAGCTGATTTACTGAATAACTTCTTAATAACAACTTCTGAAGAATCAAAGTTTTAGGTAACAAATTACAAGGAATCTTTGGTGAACACATACTGCCAATGACAACTTGTACTCTAAAATGAAGTAAGAGAAATAAGGATATCTGGGAGCAGCTAAGTGGCACAGTAGATAGAGTGCTGCTGCTGTAATCAGGAGAACCTGAGTTCAAATCTGGTCTCAGACACTTAATAATTACCTAGCTGTGTGACCTTGGGCAAGTCACTTAACCCCCATATTGCCTTGCAAAAACAAAACAAAACAAAACAAAAAAAATATCTTAATTATAAGTCATGCAACACAAGTGAAAGATATCAGATGGGCAGCCTGAGGGATTTACTGGCCTCCATAAAAAATATTAAAAGACAGAGGATGGCAAAGAGCATAGATTTAAAAAACCACCTGTATCAAGTTATAATCTTCAATAGGGGCAGGGGGTAGCTACCCACAAAGAAATTGGAAAATATGATAGGATCCATGGTACACAAGAACTTCCTCTGGTCATTTTATTCTAAATTGTCAGTTGGGTAAAAAATCTCAAAGAAACAAACAAAAAATGAAATAAAAACATCAATGTAAGATGTTCAGGGTTAAAGTTATCAAATTTGAACAATTAGCAGAAAACTCTGCATTTCCTTCCATCATTTGGTTATTTCTCTTTTCCCATTTTCAAGACTGTCCCCTACTATCTTTCCGCTCTTCCTTAAAACTGCTCTTCCCTATTCTACCATAAAATAGGATACCAAGTTCAGATCTACCTATCAATGGAACTAGTCTCCTACTTACTGGATCAGAAGGACAATGAATAGGAACATCCCAGGCACAATAAAAATCCAGAGGTTTTCCCCCACACCTAGCCATCTACTTAAATACAAAGGCCATGCTTGGATAAGCTAAACTTACATTTATCATACAGCTTCCCTTTCATTCCCTTTGCTATTCATATTTCCATTTGTTCCTTTCACATTGTCCAATGACACAAACTCTAAAAGATAACATGCCAAAGTGAATGATTTAAAAAATTTTTAAGTTGAGAGAATAGGAGAATGAAAATAAGTTGTTAAAAGAAAATGCCTTATGCATCAGAAGCACTTAATAAATATTTGAATTTATAAAACAATATACTCCTTTCTTGTTATTTATTTTTTTAGATTTTTTTGCAAGGCAAATGGGGTTAAGTGGCTTGCCCAAGGCCACACAGCTAGGTAATTATTAAGTGTCTGAGGCTGGATTTGAACCCAGGTACTCCTGACTCCAAAGCCAGTGCTCTACCTACTGTGCAATCTAGCCACCCTTTCTCTTTATTTATTATAAAGAACAATACTCTGAGAGAGGGGTTGGAAGAATAAAGTGTAAGCACAGTAGATATCAATAATTTTTAAAAAGGAAACACACCTGAGAAAGGAAACACGAAGTCCCTTTAGGTCCTACAGCTACATTTGTCAATCAATAATGGAGAAGAAAATTGACCCTTTCAAAAGAATGACTAGTCCTTTTTTTGAAGATCTAGTTAGCGCCTTCATTTTTTTCTAACTGGCCCCACAGAAGGCCAGACAATGACAAACAAAGCATTTACTAAGCCCTGACTAAAAATTACGTCCTGAGCTCTGAAGATACAAGGAATTTATATTCTAATGAAAATATAAGAAAATGTAAATAATTAGATACAATGCAGATGAAGAGAAGCAGGTCTGGGAAAAGCAGGTCTCCAACAGAAAGCATGACTGGAGTCATATCATCTTCCAAACAGGAAGCCTTAATTTCCTAATATCCAGTATGAATGAATGAAAAAAAACATTTATTAAGTGCTTATGTAGAGTGCTATTGTAAAAATCATTATATTGAATATACATGAACAAACAATAGAAATCTGGTTTGAAAGCTAGTGGAAAGAACACTGGATCTGGAGTCTTGAATATGCTAGGATTGAGATTTTGCTTCTCTTCACCAATCTCTCTGAAACTTGGGTTTCTTCAAATGTAAAATGAAAGGAGTGGGTTAAGTAAATTCCTTTCTGGTTTTTGTCGTCTTTGCTGTAAAATTTTAAGTTTTCTGGAAAAAGAGAAGAAATTTAATCCTCTCACTCTAGTTTTCACCTTTAAAATATTAACTCTTAGTGGAAGCATAAAGGGAAGCAGAGAGGACAAAGACAAACCTAAACTAATGTTTTTATTGTTTGATTGTTAATCCACTGTTCTTTTTATTGACAGTAACTTGGCTTTCCATCAAGATGATATACTTTAGGAGAAATAATACTAGAATAATTTGAAGCCATACAGTAAAGGTTATAAAATCCCAACAATCCAAACTGGTTTAAGAGTCCTGTGATGTTCTGCCATTTTTCCACTTTGGCTCTAAGAAGAATAATGAAGCCAAATAAATGACTTAAGCAGAGCAGGCAAACATAGTTGGCCTCATACAGGTTTGATCTTGAAATCAATTGTGTGTGGCCTTTCTTGGAGCAAAAGGATGCTTTAACACTTGCCTTCCCAATTACACTGAGTTCTTTAACTATCCTTGCCAAAACTGGGGAAATGACATAGATGTGGTGGGGAGCCCATTGAATTAATTTTTCAGAGCAGAACTTAGATAGGCAATACAGCTGGACCAAGACTTGGGCGCAAGGCTAACAAATGGAGTAGACAGAGGGCTGGATTTCCTGCAAAAATTAAGCAGTGCTCTTAAGAGATCCTGGTCTCTTCCTCGTCTCTAATATCTGTCTTTTGAAATATCAGTATTCCCTAGGTGCCATTAAAATCTCATGGAACCACAATCTCAGGAGCAGGTGACCCAAAGGGCAACAGAAAGATGCAAAGTGGGGATAAAGAGGCTACAATGACAGGGTAATGAGTGGAGTAAAAGATAACATCACTTCATCCATCAAGAGTTTAGGATAACAGGTGCTTTACTGATACCCATGAAATATGAAAATAACCAGAGGAAGGTTAGTCTAACCCATTGGATACACACACACACACACACACACACACACACACACACACACATATATTCCACAGGGGTTTTGTGGAAAAACGTGAATAAGAAGTCATGAGTAAGTTTCCATCTTAATCAGGGGAGGAAATATATCCTCCAACCCACTTTTCAAAGGTTAATTCAAAAACAGATTGATCCAAGATACTTCCATTACTCCCATTCCCCTTCCCCCTCAACAAAAACTCATGGACAAAGACTGGGGGCAGAGACTCTTAGAATATGTGACTGGCAAAATTTATATAGTTTTGTGAACAATCTTCTTTCTCAGATTTCATGTAGTATTTCATAGGGAAATACTCTGATAATGAACTCATCACATCCAAAGACATTATAGCTACTTGTTTGTCTCACACATCGACCAATATTCTCAGAGCTCTTTCTTCTATCACATACAAAGTCGAGTCTAAAGTAGAAATTTAGTAAATGTTTATTTGGTCTCATAAAACAGATTACCAAAATCATATCTCCTCTATACTATAGAGATTTTCCTTTGTTTCTTTCAAAAAAAATTAATAGGTTTTAGAAATGGAAGAGATGTTAGAGTTCTAGAATCTAAGCCTTCCATTTTATACTAGAGCTCAAATCCTCACTAAGATATTAGTTTTGTGACCTCTGATAGGTCCCATAACCTCTCTAAAACTCAGTTCCTCACTTGTAAATAGAAGATTATAACTGCAGTTAACTCAAGGGCTGTTGTGAAGATCAAATGAGAAAATTATATTAAGATAACTTAATAGATGTTTATTGACTACATGACTAATTCAAATAAAACACATGCATTTATTAAATGCCTACATATGCTAGGCTCAGAACTAATAAGCATTTTCCAAATATTTCATTTGATCCTCACAGTAACCCTCAGAAGTCACTACCATTATCATTCCTATTCTACAGTTGAGAAAACTGAAGTAGACACAGATGAAGTAATTTAATCAGAATTTGAACTCTGATCTTCCTTACTCTAAGCAGTAAGAACTACATCCAAGCAACTTAACTAATTGAGATAACAAAAGTAAAGAGTTTTACAAAACTTAAAGCAAAATATGAACATGAATGCAGAGATTTGGAACTGGAAGAGATGTTAAGTCACCTAGTCTTCCCATAATTTTTACAGATGAGAAAAATGGAGGTTTGGATGAAGGTTGACTTAACAAAAGTCAAATAACAGGTAAGCTAATGAATCCAAGAAAATAGATAAAATTTAGCATAGATCAAAAATATTTGGAGTTTGGTCATGGTTAATATATTAATTTGTTTTGAATGAATATATTTATACACATGTATGTTTATATATATATACATGTTTATACATATATATATATATATATATATATATATACATACATATTTATAAGAAGACATTTTCTTGCCAATAGGTAGAGGGCAGAAGGAGGGAATAATAAAAGAAAATTGAAAGAAAAAAAAAGAAAAGAAAGAATTTGCAACTAAAGCTTCTTAGAACTATACTCTCTCTCTCTCTCCCTCTCTTTCATTCCCCAGTACCTCCTACAGTCAACGTTAATAATGTAAAGTCAGTCACAATCCAGCATAGCAGTCTATCACTACTTTGCCACCTAAACAACCATTTTTCACTGAGTAAAAGCCATATATTGTCAACAGGCTTGACTTGAAACCCTTATCTACAGAAGCTTATTTCAGTCTTATTTGCAGTCAACTGTATGATATTCTTATTTAATCCCCAAACAAAAGAAATCAGTCTTCTTGGATTTATTTGAGAAAAGAAAGAGTACAAGTGGGCGAGTGCTACTTCTGTGTATTTGATGGCCCACAAACATGAGGGACTGCATGAGATAGTGAGGAAAACACTTATTTGGCAGAAGACTTGGGTTTGAATTTCAAGCCCAGATAATGTGTGACCCTAGGGAGTTTACTTACCCTCTCTCTGAGTTTCACTTCTCTAGTCAATAAAGTAAAGGAAATAGGGCTAGATGAGCTCTATGGTCCTTCCAGCTCTAAATTAACCCTCCAAAACTCTAGATATCCCCTTTCACAAATCAAATTTAAAAGCTTCATTCACCTTCAAAACTCTTCTCTTTCAGATCATCCTTAAAAATCACAGCTCATACTTTGTCCTGTTCAAACCTCTTCCTCTTAGACCATATTGTCTTCTCTAGTCAGCAGAGCCTCCAAAAGTCCAAAAGTCTAGGGGGCTTCTTCCTCAACATGGCACCTGATGATGCATCAATTATAATTTAAACAGATCCTAAATATTTCCTACTTCATGAAGCTTTCACACACACATACACACACACACACACACACACACACACACACACGACTTGGCAAGACCTTAATTTAGAAAGGTCAAGGTTATCCACTGCATCCTAAGCCATCATCAGTCTTCCTGACTTTTTTCTTACCACTGGACTTCAAAAGACTCTGCAGAAGAGTGCAACTCTGCCTCACTTAAATCCAATTCATTCTAAAGTCTTTGACAATGAAGGATAAACAGGAACAATAAGTCTCTACATCTCCATCTCAAATATGTATACATAACATTAACCTATATGTTATATAAATATCTTGTCCACTCACTTAATTTAATATTTTTACTCTGCACATCCTGTATAAATTCAAAGGTGTACCTAAGATTGCAAAATACTTAGAAAGAAAGGAATCCGAACTCTTCTAAATGCCTATACAATTCATTGTGATTTTCAGTATTTATGAAACATAGGACTCACCATTTTGTTTTGTAGTTACTTGTATGCAAATAAAGTCTTTTTAGAAATCTCAAATTCTTCTCTCACAATATGATTAATGTGGATCTATATTTAGCATGGTTATAGATATAGTGACCGTATTACATTGCTTTCTGTCAGGGGAAGGGAGGAAGGGAAGGAAGGAAGGAAGAGAGAAATATGTTAAAAAAAAAAAGATTGTTGAAAACTAACCTTACATATAGTTGGAAAAAGAAGGAAAGAAACAGAGGGGGAAAAAGAAACCTCAAAGTTCCAAATTCTATAGAAATGCATTGTATTATTCAACAATATTAAGAAGACAAATAAGTTTAAAAGATTTAGAAAGAGGGGCAGCTAGATGGTGCAGTGGATAGAACACCAGCCCTGGAGTCAGGAGGACCTGAATTCAAATCCACCCTCAGACACTTAATAATTACCTAGCTGTGTGACCTTGGGCAAGCCACTTAACCCCATTGCTTTGCAAAAAACCTAAAAATAAAAAAACAAACAAAAAATAAAAGATTTAGAAAGCCTTACTATACAATGACCAAACACAATTCCAGAGGACCTGTGATCAGTCATGCTATCAAATTCAAACAAAGAGGTGATAGATTTGTTGTACCTAATAGATTGAAACTTTTATTTTTGGACATGACCAATGAAGGAATTTGTTTTGACTGATTATACATGTTTATTATGGGCGTTTTCTTTTTTTTCAAAGGTGACTAAAAAAGAAAAGGCAAATTTTTGTTGTTTGAAAAGATAAAATTTAATTTAAAAATGAAAAGAAAAATGTACTATTATACCTTATTCCACTTGCTAGATTTTAACCTCCTCAGCACCATGTTCTGTATATTTTTAAGTCTCACAGAGATTTTTAAAAAGTATTCATTTGCTGACTGAATTCAAACTTTGCATAACAGATATAAGCATAAGCTTTATGTAATGAGTTACTTTTTGCAAGATAATAAAATACTATCTGTATCATAGAGGTAAAAATAAGGTATCATTCAAAAAATGCAAAGTACTTCTATAAAGTCGAGTTCAGAAAAAAATACTTTTCTTCTTCGAACTTAAAAAATAAAATAAAACTTTTATGAAAAGCATGACCACTTTCAAATTTTAAAATATATTAGCCCTTTATGTCCCCAGTCAAAAACAGACCTCCATCCAAACCTCAGCAAATATACTTGAACTTGACTCATTCAGAGAATGACTTTCTTCTTTTGATCATTAAGTTTTAATCAAACATGGTTAACTCTCTAGAAGAGCAAGCATTAAGCAGGACTTAAGAAAAGAGGGTGGGAAGGAGAAGGAAGATGAGAACAAAAGAACCGCCCTCCCCCTCTCAAAAATCATTTAATATATCGTTTTTTTACTCTAATACTTTTGTCAGGCTCTGCAGCTGTTGTCTTTTGCAGTTGGCACTGATCATTGCCAATCTGGGACTAGTTTCCAGTGAAGACAGCATTGTTTTATTGGCTACTTAGGCAGTGCATGCACCATTAATGGAGTTTTTATCTCTCCATTTTCCTGTCAGTACAGAACCAGCCAGTCTGACTCTGTTATTATCATTAAGAAAGCTTATTTTTTTTCCACACACTCTTTAATCCAAAACAACATCTGGAACTTCAGCCTCTATCATATAAAGGGGAAACAGATTTAAAGGGGAAAAGGAAAATTAAAAAAAAAAACACACACAACTAGAATACAGTGTAAATTGAACAATGACCAGATTCCAACCCTCTAACTTAGCTAAATAAATGTTTCTTAGTATATTTCCAATACCTTACACAGTTGGAAAAGAAAATATCTTTTCTGCACCAATGCTGGACTTCTGGCCTCTCCAATATTTTATATGGGAAAAAAAAATCAACTTAGGTAATCTACAAAAAAAAAAAAACCAAACCTGAAGCATATTGCTTTCCTGAAGGACACATCACATTGTGAAGTTAATATTTAGACTATTAAGAATTTGGAACACAACTGGGGAAAAACATTTAGTGAAGGAAAAAACCTTCTGCAAAAACTTTACAGCTCTGTACATTACTGGGAAAAACCTGGCGCCATTAAACCCAGAAAATATGTCCTCCTGTAACAGACAGCTGTCTCCTCTGTCATTTAAGCAAGCTTTTTGCTTAGATCACACTCAGTGAGTCATGGAATCGATAGGGGAAAACACAAAGCCAGACATGCTGCAGACCCACAGTGAGAGAAGCAAGTTCAAGACAGCAGCACCTCTGTCTCCCTCCAAAAGATAGGCCAATTAGACAGTCTACACACATCAAATGCACAAGGAAGGAGACTGCGGCCAACCTCTTCCTTCGACTTCCCTCCTATTTGTGCCAGTCACTTTCAATTAAAAACTGACTCTTATACCGTTTTAGATCAAAAAAAAAGTTCTAGAACAAGCATGAAATACATCAAGAAATGTTTTCACAGCCCCTTCACATTCGCCTCACTATCCCAATGAATTAAACACACGCCAGAGTTCAAAGGACTTACTTTCCCATTAATGCTTATCTCCAAGCAGAAGACTCTCAAAATATCTTAATGCAAAGAGAGCCACATTTTGAATACCAGCAAAGGAGTTTTGGAGTTTTTTGGTAATATTTTTGTTGTTGTTGATATTCTATTCAGGGTAAAAAAATCAAAAAGCACCACTAAAATGTCTGAGCCATAGGCTCCTGTTCAGACTTGAAGCTGTGTCTTAGAGTCCCATGCAGTCTGCAGTCTGTTGTAAGGATGGACTCAGTAACCTGATCCTCTCGCAGTGGGAGATTTGAGTAAGCACTTCCTTCTCTCCCCGGCTTGCCTTTCTATTGTCCCACCCTGCAGGGCCAGCTGTTTCTGACAGCCAAATTGCTGCGTGCTAAGCAATGAATGCTGTCAGAGAAGGAATTTTCATTTCTATAATGCATAGGCCTCCATGGACAAATTATACAGTTTATGGTCCTGGCTGCAGGAAGCTGCTCCGCACTTGAAGGGTTGCCAAAATGCAGCTTTTCCCTCTTCTTCCCCTCCTGCCAACCTCCCTGCTGACATATCACCCCAAATGAAGCTGAATGACCAAAAGCAAAACAAAATTCAATGTTTTCAGGAATAAACAAAATGAATGTCAAGAATGTCTGTGTCACTGCAAATTTTTAATATAAGGAGATCCAGTGAGACAATGAAATTCCTGTCCTATCCTGGAATCACCTCAAATTACAAACATCTTATAATGCCAATCCCAAGCATATCAGCAAAAGCCCTGGCCCTCTGCCCTGGGGGGATACCATCCTCCTTTACTCAAAGAGGTACAGGGAAGATTCCATAAGCTGAGAACTTCTCAAGAGCCAAGGTCCAAGACAGCTGCTCCGTACAAGTGAGAATGAAGGACACCAAAGAAGGGCAGCTAAGGATGGTGTCCTTCACAACTGTGATTCAAAGTGTGCTGTAAAAGCTAGAGCAACCTCTTAAAAATCCAAGCTATAATGTCATCCACAGGGGTGGGAAAGCACTTAAAAAGTCCAATATCATGTCAAGTTAACAAACATTTATTAAGTGTTTACTATATGCAGGCATGGTTGGGAATACACAAGCAGAGGGGAAAAAATAGCCCCTGTGCTCCAGAGTTTGCTTTCTAATAGAAGACAATACATAAAGGAAACTGAAGAAGAGAGGGAGAAAGAATAAATGAAGTTACTAGGAGGGTACAATGGGCAACTGGGAGGTTCAGTGGATAGAGTGCCCAGCCTGAAGTTTTGCAAGACTCATTTTCCTGCATTTAAATCCAGTCTCAGACACTTACTAGCTGAATGATCTTGGCCAAGTCACTTAACCTTGTTTGCCTCAGTTCCTTGCCTATAAAATAAGCCAGAAAAGCAAATGGCACACCACTTTCATTACTTCTAACACTACTGAAACGACTGAAAAGCAAAAACAGGTGGTTAAGAAGGAATTGTGATGTTTGTCCTTCATTCTTTAAGAATACTATGACATCAGAGGAGGTGATGATATGACAAGCACATGAATTGATGTGCAAAGTCATCAGCCTCACTTTCTCCTCCTGAGTCATCTGGGTCCAGTGGCCAGATAGGAACAAGAGGATTGGAGATGACCCTGGAGATGGCCCTGGATGCAAGATCATCAGGGTTAAGTAATTTGCCCAAGGTGACCCAGCTAGTAAGTATGTCAGGCTGGATTGGTACTCAAGTCCTCCTGACTCCTGGGCTGGTGAGATTGTAGAGAAATTTTATACAGCTAGATAGAGTATATATATAGCCTGGAGAAGAACAAAACAAGGATGGTCTGAGGATACTTCTCAAAATGGAAGTTCTGTGAGGAATGTACCAATAAGAAAGAGGCTTTAGGGACAGAAAGTATTTCCAATGTGTGAAATCCAAGGGTAGAGGTTAGAGAACAGCCAGAGGGGTCAGTATATCTACTGGTATCCCCTAAGCAAAAAATTTAGGATTTTCAAAACAAATCACAGCACCACACTCAATTAATAAAGCATTAAATTTATGCTGTATTTCCTGAGATCCCCAATCAACGTTAGCCATAAACTTTTAAAAATTTATCATTAAGAAGATGATACCGTTGGGGCACAATGGACAGAGCATCCTGGAGCCAGGGCGACCCAAGTTCAAATCTGACCCAGACACTTACTAATTACCTGGTCATATGACCTTGGGCAAGTCACTCAACCTCACTGCCTTGCAAAAACAAAAATCAAAGACCAAAAATCAAAAACCAAAATACCAACCAAAAGATGGCTTGCAATTA
This sequence comes from Macrotis lagotis, assembly GCF_037893015.1. Taxonomy (NCBI): domain Eukaryota; kingdom Metazoa; phylum Chordata; class Mammalia; order Peramelemorphia; family Peramelidae; genus Macrotis; species Macrotis lagotis. Next base: position 709,306,965 of record NC_133658.1, on the reverse strand, counting down.
AACTGGATTTAAATGAGGGAGGGCTGTGCAAAGTCACCAGCCTCATTTTCTTTTCCAGAGCCCTCTGGGTATATAGATATAGATCAAGATGACTAGAGATGACTAGATACACTAGGAGACCTTGAACTTTTCAAGTTTTCAGTTTGACTGAGGCAATGCCCATCCAGGGACTTGAACAAAGGGTCATTATTCTTCATCAATTATCAACCAGGTCTATGACATTCAAAAAGGTTAATTAAGAAACCCCAATGTAGTAGGAAGAAGAATTTGGACAATCTGTATAAATTCTATTATTTGGACTCAACACCTGAGTTTAAGTTTCAACTCATATACTTAATAGCAAAAGAAATACAGTAACTACTATACCTACTGGTGTTTATGGATTGTAAAATTTTATTCTGTGGAATTATCATGTTATATGAAAGGAAACTGAGGATCAGAGAGATTAAAAACATAATGAGAGATGGGATATGAACACAGGTCTTTCCGATTTAAAATCTTATCATGCATAGCAGCTATTTAACTGTGGGTAAATCACTTAATGAACCTCTGCTTCAAGAGTTTAGCGCTATTTTAAATATTAACAGCTCAAAACTGGATTAAGACTTTTTGGGATACTTTGTATAAGCAATGAAGACTTCAGATTAGATACTCTCTTCCCTTTAATTTGTTGAATCTTATGATCCCAGAAGCCCCAGTAGAATGTGAGCCCTTTGAGGCAAGAAGGATGTTTGCTTTTTTTTTTCCTTCATGTTCCTTGGGCTCTGGATATCCTGTAATAGATACACAATAAAAAGCTTGAGCTATATATTCAAACCAACTAACAACCCTCCAACTTACAAATGAGGCTGCTTAATATACCTTTCCCTCCAATCTTTATTTTTCAAAAACTATAATCTCTAAATTAGTGAAAAAAATAGGGTCATATACCTTAATATCTCCCTTGTACTATTATCGTTCATTATCCTCCTTTACTTTGCTCCATTTCTAACAAACGGGGGCCCTACTTTTTGACAAGGATGAGAACTACAACTTGTAGATTGATCTCACTTCCTGCTCCTATTTTGATATTATTCTCTTACCTTTCCCATCATTACCTCTCTCATCCCCAATTTTTCATTATGAGTCTCCTTTCTCAAGGGCCTACAAATATTCTCAGGTTTTCTCAATTTCTAATAACAAACACAAATAAGTATGTACATGGGAAAAAAATCATTCTATACATACTCCTACTTATCAATTCTTTCTCTGGATACAGACAGCTTCTTCCTTCATGTGTCCTTTGTGGTTTATTTGTGTATTTATAATAGTCAAAATGACTTATTCACTCTCAGTTCTCAAAACAATATTGCTGTTACTTATACAACGTTCTCTTGGTTCTGATCATTTCACTCTTCATTACTTTGTTCAAGTCTTTCCAAGTTTTTCTAAGATCGAATTCATTTCTTATAGTCTAGTAGTATTCCATCATTATATACATTATATACAGTTCTAACAAGAAAGGAGAAAGAAGGATGGGTGTATTTATTATCTATTATATGTATGCTATTAAACACTTTACAAACATTTATCTTATTTGGTCTTTACAGTAGATGAGAGAAGAAGGTGTTATTATGATTGCCTCTAACTGTTTGCTATACTAAACCTTCTGGAGAGAAGGGGCTGTGCTATATTAACTAGTTACTATGTGCAGGTGTCATGCTAGAAGCTAAGAGACATAAAAACAAAAATTAAAACAATTCCTGTTCTCAACAAGCTTACATTCATTCTCATGAGGTACATGTGTACATTTATAAATACATACAGATACATAAATATACAAAATTAATGCAAGGGGATTTGAGGAACAAAGGCACTGGATAGGGAAGAAGGAAAGATGCTGAGAATAGGCTTCAAGAAGGTAATTCTTGAGCTATGTCTTTAATACAGAACTCTGAAGTAGTTGACTAGCATATGAAATCTTACATATAGTAGGCACTTCAATAAATATTTGTTGAACTGAACTGGAAATGGTCTTATGACCCAGATTTCCATTTTCAAAGAGAACTAATTGACTATTTTCTCTAGAGAATTCAAACTTCATGTCCTACCTTTTCCCCTCATGGCTCCACAAACTTTAATGCTACTTGCTATATGTGGAATAAAGAAATCTTACTCTGGTTACTGATCCATCTGCACTGTGTTACTGAAGCCTGCTCAGCTAAGGCCAAAAAAATGCCATGGACCTGAATCACAGCCATGATCTTGCTCAACCAGGAAGGTTATAAGACATTAAGATTATTAGCTCCTCCTCCCATCATAACTGATCTGCTGGTTCATGTGGGTCATCCAAAACACAATCAATCATCAGCATACTATCATAATGCCAAGGCCATGGGTTCTAGTGAGTGCTATGATTGTTTGGAACTTTCAGGCAGGAGGTATTATGCAAGGCAAGTATTTTGGAGACCAATCCACTACAAGGTTTAAACAGCCACTTGGCAATAGTCCTGGCAGCTCCCCCTCCCAGATAGCAGAACCATAAGCCATTTTACCCAAGAAGTACAGAATTACCAACCAGGCAACATGCAAGCATGAAATATACTTCCCACACCCTAAACGTTATGTCATAATTTATTTTTCACCCTCGTGCTGTCCATACCAGGTTTCTAAACTACATTCCATTTTGGAAAGAGAATGGGAAGGTAGAAAGGAGGATGAAAAGGAAAGGAGCTGAAAAAAAAAAAGGAAAAAAAGGACAAGAAAAATTAAGGGAGAGACTTTGGGTTAATACCAGATCTTAGCTGGGTGCTAATACAAAATTCATCTGACTTTCACGGCTCACTGCAATCTATTTTTCCAGTCTCTCTCACATATTTTAAACTGCTGTTCCCTCAATTTGTCCATCCTTCATCTCTCATGCTTTCCCCCCACCCTCAGGAGGCAAATGGGGATATTTTAAAACTAAATTAAACAAGAACCCCCCCTCCCATACAAATACATATGTGTGTATATATGTGTATAAGGGTATGGGGGGATAATTAACATACATTATCTAGCAAATGTGAGAATATCTGAAAAGGATACACTTAGCATAGTCCTTGACAAAGAGTAGGTGTCTACACATACACACACATACACACACACACACACACACACACAACACACCACTCTCCTGATTCTTGAATTTGAAGATGTTGGAGAAAGAAAAATATAAACAAAAACAAATACTGTATCCTCTTTTTTGTCCTCCATTTTCATTTACTTAAGCAGCAATATCAAAAAAGAGATGTTTGTGGGACCTAAGCAAGTGCAGAAATGGTATATATATATATAAAGAAGAGGACTTGAGGTTGCTACTCTAATCCCTTCAGGAGAGTGCCAGAAACAAGAATCAAGAAGTCAATGAAGGATTCAAAACATTCTGAGTCCCCAGCCTCTTTCTCCCCTCTGTCCTCTGGAGGACTCCCAAGTCTGTATTTCAAGCCATAACCTAACTCCCAAGTTACAGACTCAAATTTCTAACTGCCCGTTTGTATGTTTTCTCTGAGATGCCTTTTATGTTAGCTTTGGTCATGGTAGAAGGGTTTTGTTTGGGGGTTTTTTGGTGAGAGGAGAACCTGTAATTTCACTGGTGTTCCATACTTCTTGTCAGAAAACTCACCTCTACCAACACAGACTGGCACGTGTTCTGTAATTAGGCTTAGAGTTACCTGAGTCTCTTAGAGATTCAGTGAGTTGCCCAAGTCATAGAACCAGCATGAACATGTATCAAAGAAAGCCGAGTTCAGTCTTTCATGCCGTTTCTCCAATACTTTAAACTCAGTAAGTCCTAAATTTCAAAAAATCATCTTTCCCCCAAAATAATGAACCCTCCAACTTCCCAGTTTCTGTTAAAGGTACTACCATTTTCCCAATCAACTGGCTAAACCTCAAAAGTCATCTTCCCTCACTTTCAGCTTCCCCCCTTCATCATCTTCCTATCAGAGACAATATGTTAAATGGATGCCATCCTTTCCATTTCTTCAGATGTTACTTCAAGTCTACTTGTTGATTACAATTCCTTCCTAACTGGGATCTATGCTCCAAATCATCCTTCTCTGTGGACTCATCTTTCTTTCTTTCTTTCTTTTTTTTTTTTTAGGTTTTTGCAAGGCAAACTGGGTTAAGTGGCTTGCCCAAGGCCACACAGCTAGGTAATTATTAAGTGTCTGAGACCAGATTTGAACCCAGGTACTCCTGACTCCAGGGACGGTGCTTTATCTACTACACCACCTAGCCGCCCCGGAGTCATCTTTCAAATACAAAATTCAATAGCTTCTCACTGCTCCCCACTGCTAATGAAACAAATTTATCTCCTTGGTTCTGACACTGTATATTATCATCCAGTCTCTCTTTCTGTCCCCTATTTCATATTCTCTACCCTCACCTCCTTTTCAGATTTTTACATCATACATATGCATGCATGCTTTTCAGTCAAACTGTACTCTATTGCCTGAGTTCACATTGCCTGAGTTTTTCAAGATGGAAGATACCTCAAAAGTTATCGAGTCCAACTCCTACCTACACAGTGATCTCTAAAACACCACCATAAGTAAACATCCAATCTTCAAATGAAGACCACAGGTGAGAGGAAAGCTACTCCCTCCTAATTCAACACATTCCACATTTGGTCAGATCTAATAGTTAAGAAGTTTCCCCTTCAATCAAATCTAAATTAAATCTTCCCTTTTAAACTTCTTTCTTGGGCAAGGCAGAAGGAATGTAATCACTCAATTTCTTTTCCCAAGGGAGGATCCTTCAAATTACCAACCATGCTCCAAGTCTAGGTTTTATATTCCACCTTTCTTCAAATGATCTCCTTATGTCCTGCTCTCAAGACTTGAGACTGATCATCTATTCCCTTGCCTTTCCACGCAATCTGATTTCAAACCCTTACCTTCCTTCAAGACCCAACCTCTTCATGACCCCTCTCCCTTCACATCTCTTCTCATCTCCCTCCCAAAACACATTAAAATGTCCTAAGTCTCACTGGCTTCTTAACACTTCTTTGTATTCATGAGTTATATGTATATGTGACTTATTTCCATTACTAGACTGTGAAGCTACTTGAGGGCAAGAACATACTTATTCACCTTTACATCTTCCACAGACCTACATAGTGTCTGATATATACAGTAGGCATTCAATGAAAATTTGTTGATTGGACTGATAATAGTGACTGAGGGTTCTCTTTCCTGGTAAAAGAGGGGATTGGGGGATGGAGGCAGGAAGGAGATGATCAAAGAAAACTAATTGGAAAAGATGGCAATTGATTTGAGCTTTAAACCAAGGACAGGAATTCAAAATCAGAAGGGGGGGGAGGACATTAAATATAATTATAAAAATGTATTAAATGATCATCAGAGTTTGAAGAAAAATATATGTGTACATGCATACATCTCACACCTCTTCCTTACTCCTTGAAGCAGGTACAGGGTCAAATCAAAATCATATATAATCTTAAAAATCTCCAGAAAATCTCACATCCTCTGCAGTCAACTAAAATATTCAGATTGTGATGGAATACTATTTTGCCATAAGAAATAATACAAGAATTTCAGAGAAGCTTTGTAAGACCTTTATGAACTGATGCAAAATGAAGCAAGCAGAATCAGAACAAATTATACTAAAACCAAGAGCTTTGAAAGACTCAAGAACCCCATTAACAGAATGATCAAGCATGATTCCAGAGATCCAATGATAAAGTAGGTTATCTACCCTCTAACAGGTGACGGACTCAATAGACAGAATGAGACACATTTTTTGGATATAGTAAATATGGAAATATTTTGATGGCTATGCGTAATAGTATGAAAAATTTTATTTTTCTTCCTCCTCTAGACCCTATCAACCCAGTAGATAGGAGAAAATAAATTACATTGTAAATAGAAAAAAAAAAGGTAATTAAAAGAAATAGAGTTTTACTGAATAGTTTTACTAACTGGGAAGTTACTTCTTAAATCTAGCCAAATTTCTCTTGCTGAAAGACTAAGTTGTGTTTTGTTTTTGTTTTTTTAAAGAATATATTTTGTAGTTATAGAGGTTTCCCAGAATCACTGGTCTTTTCATCTCATGTGGCAATAGACTTAGTAAAAGTTTCCATAATCCAACTATAAAAATCAGTACTTCGGTCCTGAATGTTATTCAGATGCTTTCATTTCCCAGCATTTTATACCCCCTACTGGTTTTCTGAAAGTCAAGTTCTATCACTTCAAGTGCCAGACAGAGACCTGGTTTATACAATTGGCTCGACAGAGGAGAAGAGTGTGAGTAGACAGAAGGACATGTGGGAGGTTATTTAAAACCTAACAGCCAGTCTGGAGAGAAAGAAGCAAGCTTGTGGTTTACCTTGCTTCTTCCCTTCCCGCCCCACCAGAAAATCAGAGTTGCAAAATAATGTTAAGATTATCTAGTACCAAAAAAAGTTGCAATTATTTTCTATTTAAAAGTCCTTATTAGAAATCCCTGATGAATAATCTCATATCATTCTAGTAAAATAAAAATGAATTAATCTCTTCAAGACATTAGAACAGTTCCCTCACATTCCATACCTGCTGCTTTTGGGCCCCTCAGCAAGATCCTGTTATTTGCAGCTTTAGATAGGAACTCCTCCTCCACCCACTCCCAAGCATCCTGGCTGCCTGTTGCCTGTTCCCTGTCACCCAAGGCTCAGGAATCTTTGCTTTCATAGGCAGCCAAAGTTGTCTTATCAGTTACAAATTAATTCGAGGGGTGGGGGTGGGGGTGGGGGTGGGGGGGAAGTCTGACTCCTACCATTAATCAAACCAGAGTCTACATTCCAGCCCCTTAAATTTTTTTTTAAGCCATAATGATAAGTGTGTAGAAAAGCCAGCACAATGAACGAGTGTCTGGAACATAGTAGGTGCTTAATAAATATTTACTGATTGATTGAACATTCCCTGACAGTAACAAAGTAAAAGAGTAAGTCTGCCCTTTCACAGTTTGATCTTCCTGCAAACTAGCTTAGAAAAGAGTACAGCAAGGGGCGGCTAGGTTGGCATAGTGGATAAAGCACCAGCCTTGGAGTCAGGTGTACCTAGGTTCAAATCTGGTCTCAGACACTTAATAATTACCTAGCTGTGTGGCCTTGGGCAAGCCACTTGACCCCATCTGCCTTGAAAAAAACCTAAAAAAAAAGTACAGCAACAAATTTTAATAACTGGTAAATATCAATATGACATGTTTTCTAAATTTTATATTTTTAATGGCTGAAGAGATCTGAATGGTGCTCATTTCTATTACTGGGTAGAGCTCATTTAACAGTTGTGAATAAAGTTAAGAAAGACTAGAGGCTATCTAACCCTATTTCACTTTATTTTTATTTTATGAGTTGTGACTTGATCAACATTATATCTATAATCCATGTTATATCAAGTTATAAAGAGGGTTTAATATATATCCATAGATTATAAGAGCATGAAATTATTGTTTTGCTGTTCTTTGTCCTTTGTTCTTTTTTTTAGGTTTTTTTTTTGCAAGGTAAATGAGGTCAAGTGGTTTGCCCAAGGCCACACAACTAAGGTAATTAAGTGTCTGAGACCAGATTTGAACCCAGGTACTCCTGACTCAAGGGCAGGTGCTTTATCCACTGTGCCACCTAGTTGCCCTGTCCTTTGTTCTTGAAGACCACATCAGGGATATCATGACAAGCAAATCACTTTCTTCTCTGGAGTTATCTCAGTCCAGTTATCAGATATGGATCAGGACCACTGGAGATGGTCCTGGATGCAAGATAGTCAATTAAGTGACTTGCTCAAGGCCATACAACTAGTAAGGATCAAATGTCTGAGGCCAAATTTGAATTCAGGCCCTCCTGACTCCAGAGTTGGTGCTCCACTGTACCATCTAGCTGCATAGGAGGAAGTACAATGAAACAAAGAAGACTGAAAAAAATGTGTTTCACTCAAAAGATCTATAATCAAGAGGCCACAGTTTTAATCTCAGAGCTCTACATATTGTGTGACTTTGGGCAAGTTACAAACTCTCTGGATTTTAATATTCTCCTTTAGAAAATGTCATCCTAATTATTCAACCAACTCACATGTTCTACTTCTGTCAATGAAAAATCAAGAGGTAAAGGAATGCAATCCCCATCCCAAAACATGTTAGTGGTCCTATGGCAGATATAGGAAAACTCAACCTAGAATTTTATAAACTGGGCAGTAGTTGACAAATAGCAATCTGCATAGATAGAGAGAGTACTCCCCTCTATCTAAAATCTATGAAGATACAAATTCATGGGAGTATCCTAGATAAAATCTATCCCTTTAAACATTAGTCACATACAAATGATTAGGTAAAGAAGGATCACAACACAATTTTAAACAATAAACAACAAACAACAAAGCCACCCAGGATTAAGAATGAAATCAAGAAAACAAATATAAAACCAAGCAATCTTAAAATTAAGTTAAGCAAAATTAAAAATGAAAAGATAACTGATATAACAGTCTAGATTTTCGTTCACTACTAGGCTTTCTGTAGCAAATGAGATTCTGCTAAACCAAAATGGGGAATCTTTCAGTGTTTTAGTAAGAATTACATAACAAGGGGGTGGCTAGGTGGTGCAGTGGATAGAGCACCAGCCTTGGAGTCAGGAGTACCCCGGTTCAAATCCGACCTCAGATATTTAATAATTACCTGTGTGGCCTTGGGCAAGCTACTTAACCCCACTGCTTTGCAACATCTAAAAAAAAAAAGAATTATATAAGAAAAGAGTAGTTGAGTCTTTCAATTATGGTAAATAATCTAATAGTTTTGAAAAGCTCAAAAGAAATGTTGTCAAGCAAGGTTAAAAAGGGGGGAAAGGGAAGGCAGGAAGAACAGTATTCAAAGCTTTAAAATTAAGTAGGTTTAGGGGCAGCTAGGTGGTTTAGTGGATAAAGCACTGGCCTTGGAGTCAGAAGTACCTGGGCTCAAATCGGGCCTCAAGACACTTAATAATTACCTAGCTGTGTGGCCTTGGGCAAGCCACTTAACCCCATTTGCCTTGCAAAAACCTAAAAAATAAAATAAAATAAGATAAAGTAGGTTTTCCCAAGGTTGAAGAACCCAGACAGAGACCTCTATAAACAGAGGAACCTAGCCAATCAAGGATGTCTTTTCCCATTGCTTCCCCCACTGTTACTTTCTCGTTTCACTCAAGGATTTATAACTAGTACCTTCCCCTTTTCTTTTTTTATCTCTCAATCTCAAGAATCATATGATTTAAGCATGGAAAAGATTCATAGATCATCTAGACCAAGAGTTCTTAACTTTTTGCTGAATTCTGTACTACTTTCTGTCAATGAAAAATGGAATAGTTTAGCATAAGGAAAATTATTAACATAGTTGATTATATCAAAAATAAAAGTTTAAAAAAATCATAATTATATCAATGATGTAAAAAAAGCTTTTGATAAAGTACAATACTCAGTTCTATTAAAAACCCTTGAAAATGCAGGCATAGATGGATTTTTCTTAAATGGATAAAAAGCATTTATCTAAAATCATCAGCATGTATTATTTGTAATGGGGATAAACTAGAATATAGCAGAACATATAATAAATACTTTTTTTGGTTGGTTGATTCTTTAAAATCCTAGACCCTCCAAAATAATTTCAGGGTCAGGAAGACACTGGAAGAAGAAGCACCATGGGTCAGTGTTACCAACATCAATCACCTTTCAGTGGTCTTTTTTTTTTAAACCACTCTTTCATTTGGGGGAAGGGGTAGAAAAGTACAAAATTATAAAATAGGAGGGAACCAAAAAGAAAGTCATCTTCATCTGTTCAGAAGGAAGATTCAGAGGCATCTCCCTAAAAATAAGAATACAGGGATTGAGCAATACTTTTAATATGGTGTAATTGTTGAGGAAGTGGGAGCCAAGAAAGATCAGGACCTAATTCTATTTACATTCCAATACTTTTGAGACTTCTAGAAACTTTCCCAAAATCTGTTATTTTTGCCCATCTGTTTTCTAGCAGTAAAAACCCTTAGGGGGGAAAAAATTAAGCTAGCTGAGATACTTGCTTTAAGCTCTTCAATATAGATGTTGAACTCACCCAGAATGGGGCATGAGATAGAGTAGGAAGAAAAATGAAAGTTGGGTATAAAAGTCATTCTAAATACTTATAATAATATCATAATAACCAAACATCTATATAGCACTTTAAGGTTTAGAGAATTAAGAAATATACTACAGGGAAAAGGAAGTATAAAAATGATAAAAGAGGATTTTAAATAAGGAAGGATTTTTAATAGATCAGTAGCTTGGAAATGGTACTGGAAGACAGGGAGTAAATAAATAGGTCAACAGTTTGTTCCTCTCAATTTCTGAAAAGAGAAGGAAGGAAGAAAGGGTGATGATTCCATTGAAAGCTAAGGAGTACAAATTGAAACATATGGGTCAAGTGATTTTCATTAGGAAGAAGTAGAAAACAGGTGAAGAAAAAAGCTTTGGAAAGAAAAGTTCATCAACATCAGAGTCTTACTTCTACAGACCACCTTCAATAAGGTTAATAGAAGAAAATATGGAATATGGGAGCAGGGAAAGGAGAGACTGAGTGGAAGCAAGAGTCCAAGTTTGGAATAAGGGGAGAGGTACCAGTGGCAATTATAGATGAAAGAAATAAGAGGTTAAGAAGCAGACAGGAAGCACATGTTAGTAATTGCAGTTGCAGTTACAATACCATTCACCCTCCAGACCAAAAAAAAAAAGTTTTTAGGGAGGAAAATTTTAATTTTGATACCTAAAAGAACTGCATATATTTTTAGAATGGCCTTCTGATGACCCTTCAAATCTATCCAATTCAATCTACTAACCCTCTTGTAGTGACCAGTTGCATAGAAAAGGAAACTATTTTATCATTAAAACTTGCTAATAAACAATTCTTAAGAATTCAATGGGCAGATTTTGTAGTGCTTTACACTATGTGAAAAGATTATAGGGAAGATGCATTTCCCACAAGTTAAGTACATACAAAATATTAGAACAACTATTTTTAAATTCAATTGTTCAGATAGATTCATTTATAAATCTTTTTACTGATGATATAGAGGCAAATATAGTATAATGATCAGAGTGCTAGCCTCAGAGTTTGGAAAATTGGGTTCAAATTCTATCTCTGTTACCTCGACTAGGTCACAAAAATTGTGTTTCAAGGAACTCCCTAGAATTTATTTACTTGCCTGTGTTTGATGGAGGGTGTTCTCATGTTACACATACCCCATACTGTTTATATTAGTGTATTCCTATATACTGAACAAATCCATTAAAATTTATCAGTGACTTCAGAATCCTCTAAATGGTGTCTAACAACCTTTAAAAATAAAGCCTATTTGAAATATCAGTATGTATATATTCTGAATGAATTTTACTATCTCCTTGAAAAATTTTTTTAAATCAAAAACCATACAAATTCACTGGTTATGAATCCTTATAAAAAGATTTAAAACACTACTCAAGCTGGGAATATTATTAGTATATTATAATGGAAGGACCCTAGTCACTACCTCTGCCACTTAATACCTTATGCAACTCATTTAGATGCCCTCTTCCTAAGTTATCCTTCCAGCCTGAAGGGTCTTTTGGTTCTAAAGATAGTGGATACAACAGTTAGGATAATTAAGATAGGGGCAGGTAGGTGTCACAGTGGAAAGAGCACTGGCCCTGGAGTCAGGAGGACCTGAGTTGAAATTGGGTCTCAGACATTTAATAATTACTTAGCCGTGTGACTTTGGGCAAGTCACTTAACACCACTGCTTTGCAAAAACAAACAAAGATAATTCAGATGCCAATATGTATAAATAAAGGTTTATTAGTGTTGGGGTTTTTTTGTTTTGTTTTGTTTTAGATTTTTCAAGGTAATGGGGTTAAGTGGCTTGCCCAAGGCCACACGGCTAGGTAGTTATTAAGTGTCTGAGGTCGGATTTGAACCCAGGTACTCCTGACTTCAGGGCCGGTGTTCTATTCACTGTGCCACCTAGCCACCCCATTGGGTTTTCTTAATAGGGAATATTCTTTCCTTCTCTCTCTCTCTCTCTCTCTCTCTCTCTCTCTCTCTCTCTCTCCATATATATGTTTATATTATATTATATATATATATGAAATATATGTATATATGTGTGTATTTGTTTTGAGCCATGTCTAAGTGATTTAAAAATATATAATGAAAAGGGTCAGTATTCAGAAAAAAATTTGATGCTTAAAACCATTTATAATCAACTAAAAGTAAATAAAAGGTGTGATTTAAATGTAGAGAACAGGGGCTTTTTAAAATTTCTCATCCAATTGCTCCATTCAGGGAAGCATAGATTAAAAAGCAGAACTAATATTTTTCCTAATTTCACATGGGATAATGCTATTAGATGCCAATCTAAAGAAGGAATATAAAAATGTCATCAAGGGGAAGCTAGGTGGCACAGTAGATAGAGCACCGGCCCTGGAGTCAGGAGTATCTGGGTTCAAATCCGGCCTCAGACACTTAATAACTACCAAGCCGTGTGGCCTTGGGCAAGCCACTTAACCCACACCATTGCCTTACAAAAAAAAGTGATCATATATTGATATATATTCTAATAATATCAGTCTCAGCTAAATCATTTCCCTCAAAAATAATATTTTAGACAATTATTGATCTTTTTATTCTTGTAAGTTTTTCTTTAATTTATTGTATGCATTACCTGGGACAGCTAGGTGATATAATAGATAGAGCATCAGACGTGGAGTCAGAAAGTTCTGAGTTTACTGAGTTTAAATTCAGTATCAGACACTTATTTAGGAACATTGGGATACTAATAAACCAGTTAATTTTTAAGGGAACATATAAGCATACATATATACACACATATATACAGATAGGAGTAATAGTAATAGATTAATCAACCCTTTTGAATTGTTTTTCATAAAATCAAAAAACAATTCAGGAGCCAATTAATACCAAAGAGAAAAACTGATTGATGGACTGAGAAAATCACCACTATTTGGTCTTACAGAAATAGACATCTATAACTCTACTCAAGACCACAACCATCAATGGGAAAGTAACACAAAATTCATAGTAATGCTACATAATCTAAACAGTTTACAAAATCCTTCCATAAACAGTATATCTCATGTGATCCTGACAATTAACCCTAGAGGGTAGAAAGTACTACTACCCCCACTGTGCAGAAAAGTAAAAACCTCAAGATATTACAGTTGGTCACAATTCAGTAAATAGCAAAGGCAAGACTGAAGTCTTAATGGTAATTTTTAAAAATCACTAAATGAATGAACTAATATATGAAAAGATGGATAACTAGATTAATAAATAAGTAAGTAAACTAACAAATAAAAATATTTAGCATTGAGATACCATTTACCATATGCCAGGAATGCATTATGCTAAATACTTTGCAAATATTACCTCATTTCATTTTTTACAACAACCCTGAAAGATATGTGCTATTATGATCCTAATTTTAAAGTAGGTGAAACTGTGGCTACAGAGGTTAAGAAACTTGTCCAAGGTCACATAATTAATTGAGTGACTTCAGGCTAGACTTGTATTCAGGTCTTCCTAACTCCATTCCCAATTAATCAATAAGCATTTATCTAACAACAACTAAAAGCTAAACACTGGGCTACAAATTATCTACAGTTCCACCAACTTGAAGAGGTTCCTGAGGACAAAGAAAATTCTACTCTTATTATATAAAGTTATATAAACTATAAGCCCCAAGCATCAAGTACTAATTTGCAGCATATCAGGGAAGAAGCATATCAGGAAGCAACTCGTGCAAAATCTCCTGTGGAAAAAACAAATTTAGATGGTCTTCTAGTTAATAGAAATTAATAGTTTATAGAAATATTATAAATAGATCATATATATATACATATATATAGTCAATAGAAAAAAAGTAGGTATCTGATTCCTATGTTTCAGGTATTACTTTAGTACTCTGATACATCACAATGTCCTGCCAAAAGCAGGGGTACTTCTGACAATGGATCTGCAGAATCCACTTTCCCTGTTATGAATCAGTATAATGTTCATCCTCTACATATGCTTATCCCAAATTACTACTAGTGCAGAAAATGGCTCGGATAACTTCAAAAATATCAGTATAAGGAACAAAGTGGGAAGCTAGGGCTTTTCCTCAAGGGAAACTGATATGGATGACCAATGTTATTCAGTGACTAAACATTAAGTCATTCATTTAAATTTCTTCTATGGAAAAAAATGCCTCCACCATAATGTACTATCAGCTTAAAATTTTAATGTAAAAAGGTGCAAGGCAGTTAAAAACTTGGTTGTTGTTGTAAGCTCATCCTCTCACAGTCCTCCAACCACCCCCAAACATCAAAATTAAAATTTTAAAAATTTAATCTAATGCATACTTGGCTGCCAGATGACTTTCAAAAGTGATTCCATTCTATGCGACTCTAGTTTGGTAGAGTCAGTTGTCCTATAATGTGTTGTTATGTTGCTAATTAAAGTTGAAAGAAGGTTTCAGGGTTTCTTTTTTTCCTTTTAAGACATGACCTGATTTGAATTATCCTTGCCCCCTTCACCCTCCCTTATTGTGGTCTTGGCAAAATGTCTCCATATTTCCAGAAAGGGTGCTCAATGCATTACACTTTCTACCTCTCACCCCCATTCAACTCTCAAATGCAAAGTATCAGAATTCCAGGGCCAGATTCTTAATGGTTAGTTTGCTGCCAGCCTGAAGATGGGTGAGTAGAAATTTCTATCAGTTCTACCTGACAAAAATAATGATCAGGAAAACTTCATAAGGTGAAGGCAACTTGGTTTACTACCTCTCCACACCTCCTCCCATCAACCCATATCCCAACAGGTGTCAAGTCCTGTAATTTCTCCCCTTATAAAATCTCTCCTATACCACTCTTTTCTTCTCAGAAACTTCTATTACCCTGATATAAGGTCTCCCTGTCTTATGCCTCTAACCACTCCAATTTATGTGGCACTCAGTTCTTAAAAATGATTTTCCTAAAATGCAGGTCTAACCATTGTTACTGCCATATTCAATAAACTTCCAGTGACTCCCTATTACTTTCAGGATCAAATGTAAAAATCCTCAGCTTGGCTTTCAAAGCCCTTCCTATTTCTCTAGACTTCTTCCACCTTTTGTTTGTTTGTTTTAGTTTTTGCAAGGCAATGGGGTTAAGTGGCTTGCCCAAGGCCATACAGTTAGGTAATTATTAAGTGACTGAGGCCGAATTTGAACTCAGGTACTCCTGACTCGGGGCTGGTGCTCTGTCCACTTCGCCACCTAGCCACCCAACACTGGCATTTTGACTAAGAGTTTTCACTGACTGTTCCCACACCTAGATCAAGCTCCTTCTTCAGCTCTGTTTCCTTCAAGTATTGGCTAAACTCCACCTTCTACAAAAAAAGCCTTTCCTGAACTTCTTTATTTATAATATCTTATCTCTATGAATTATCTCTTAATTTATCTTGCTGATACCTTGTATGTTCACAGCTATTTGAAAATCATCTCTCTTGTTGGACTGTGAGTTTCTTGAAACTGTCCCCATTGTAGGAGAAGTAAAGACCTTAAGATATTACAGCTGATGACAGGAACTATCTTTTGTCTTAGTATAGGGTCTGGTATATTTGTTGTTGTTTTTGTATTTTGACCCATCATGAGTCCATTTGGGTTTTTCCATTGCAAAGATACTGGAGTGGTTTGCCATTTCCTTCTCCAGTAGATTCATTCTGTCAGGCAATCAAAAGTTAAGTGACTTGCCCAGGGTCACACAGCTAAGAAGTATCTGAGGCTGGATTTAAACTCAGGTCTTCCTGATTCCAGGCTCAGTATTCTATCCATTAAGTCACCAGCTACCTCTACCTCTGCCTGGTATATAATAAGTACCTAATAAATATGGAAGAGATGAGGATTTATATTCCTCAAAACTAAGCCTCTAGAACAGAGGCTTAGAACACTCTCTCTCTCTCTCTCTCTCTCTCTAGATCTTTAGTACCCCCACACTGAGTGCAAACCTACTGCAATGCATGGGAACCTTGGCGGATGGTCAGTCAAACAAATTAGCAAAAAAAAAAAATGAGTTCAAAGGGGAAAAATTCAAATACAGGTGCAAATAAGCCTTCTTAGAAAAAAGATAGGAGGGAAAGGATTTGCACTTTCCCAGGTGAGGTATTCATAAAAGCAACAATTTATATTTTTACATAGCTCTTCAAAGTTAAAGCTTTGCAAAACTCTTACCTACATTAACTTGCTTGAGGTTCACAACAGATCTCCTGAGATGAGCAAGTATGAAGGAGACTATAATCTGATTTTATAAGAAGTCAGGTGACTTGGCTACAGTCAATTCAACAAACTTTCACTAATAACATACTCAGGGGTATGCTGGTAAATGTTTCTTCACAGATATCAATTTCTTCCCAGCTTCCTAACTTGGCTCTAAAGGATCTCATTAGTCAGGGCAGTGAAGACCAACAGGGAAGACTTAACTGAATGGCTGTTAATCTTGCCTTACACTTTCAAGATAGGGAGCCATTAAGATGACACTTTTTCCTAAACAAGGAGTTACTTTACTTTTGATTCATAAGAATAAGTTTGGAAATAAGTACTTTGTAAGAATTTTGGAGGACAAGGAATACTTTATTCATTATATGCAGTTTTACAATTTATACTCATAAATATGAAGTACCTGTGTTTACAGCATATAAGGTGTGAGGGGGAGCACAACTTTGATTCTTATGATGGAAAAAAAAAATCTAGATCATCTTCCAATTGTGACATCTATGTGACTTCAAAAGTGTTCATACTTTAGAGCTAGTATTTCTATGGAGCCAAAGTGTTTTACATGTGGAACCTCTTGAACCTCAAAACAATCCCATATTAAAGTAAATGCTATTTTTTTTACAGATGAGGAAACTCAGTCTAAAAGAGAATAGCTTGATGGAATGATTTGGAATTTGAACTCAATTCTTCTTAATTCCAACTAGCTGCCTTTAATACACTTTCTACAGAATCCTTCTGATGATTAAAACTTAAACAAATCTTGGAGATCTACTTCAATAGCCCTACTAAAATCACAGCCCTTCAAACTATCACCAATGCATCATAAAAGGCCATTTGAAAATGTGTCAATAATTAAAATTAGACACTTAGACCAGACCTAATATATTTCATTATCTTTTAATTACAGCTGATATGAAATTAAAACCAGTTTCTAAGATGTGCAACTCTCAGATCATAATTTAACTCTAAAATAGATATAAAAGTTGTGAAATGACATATACACTAGATATTTTATTACCGGGTAAAGTCACAGTATATTGGAATCTGTCACTTTACATAAAGTGACTATCATTATGTCACTACATTCTGCATTTAAAGGATTCTTCTCTTTAAAACAAGAAGTGAGCAAAGTTTTTCTTGAAAGAGGATCTAGTCACTTAGATCATTCCCAAATATTATATAATGACAAATCAAGGATCTGTTTTTTGAAAAGCCAAGACAAAGTATGAACCAGGTGGAATGGAAAGCACATTGAACTGAATTTGGACTTTGTTGCTGATTTGTTTTTCAGACATGTCTGACTCTTCATGACCCCAACTGGGGTTTTCATGGCAAAGAAATTGGATTGCATTACCATTTCCTTCTCTAGCGCATTTTATAGACGAGGAAACTAAGGCAAACCAGGTAAAGTGATTTGCCCAGGGTCAGACAACTGGTGTCTAAGTTCAGATTTGAACTCTTCCTGACTCCTGACCCGAAGTGCTACCCTACCCAGAAACTCTGAATTTAGAGTAAGAAGACCTATATTCCATTTGTAGTTTTCCTAAGCTTAGTCAAAACAATACTTCTCTCTAGGGGCGGTTAGGTGGTGCAGTGGATAGAGCACTGGTCTAGGAGTCAGGAGTACCTGAATTCAAATCTGACCTCAGACACTTAATAATTAGCTAGCTGTGCGGCCTTGGGCAAGCCATTTAACCCCATTGTCTTGCAAAAAACATATATATATATATATATATATATATATATATATATCACTGTAGACCTAAATTTTCTCATCTGTAAAGTGAGAGGGTAGTACTAGAGAACCTCTAAATTATATATATATATATATATATATATATATATATATATATATTATAGATATAGATAAAGATATATAGATATGATGGGTGAAAGAATATTAGCAACGATATTCTAGGCTTGGAGTATTCAAATATTTATTTTGGTAAAGCCAAAATATGGAGTGATCCTTTGAAATTTGCAATAATCCCTCTAAATTTCCATCTTTGAGTTTGGAATTTTCCTGAACCATTGTTTACTTATGATTTAAATACATAATTCAACCATAATAATAGCTATCCATGATATGGTGCTTAAAGAATAGAACAGTGCTTTACAAATATTGACAAATATTTGATTCTTACAACCCCTGTAGGTATGTATATTTATTATCCCTTATTTGACAGTGGAAGAAACCCAGAATGAAATTCAAGTGACTTGCCCAGGGTCACACAGCTAATCAGTTTGAAACTAATTGAACTCTGGTCTTCCAGAATTTAGATCAAGCATTCTAGACTAATTAGTCCTAGTACACCCTAATAACTGTCTTTCAAGTACATAAGGACTAAAAAAAACTATACATACAAACTACAGTATTTAAAAGTTGCCTCTTTATTAAGAAGGGGGGGAATAGATTAAAAATTAGTTTAGTGGGAAAGAAATTCCTTTCCTAGAGATTTATAAGGACTCTAACCATTTCAGGAGTATATAAGGCAAATCCTGTGATTATTCTTGAAATGTCCTAATTTTAATGGACCACTGATATCTCAGAGGATGGAAGGTTTAAGACTAGTCCAATCAAAGGGTCAAATGCTGAAAGACAAAGAGTTGGAGGAAATCCTTTAGTAAATAGCAAGATAAGGCCAAGATGAATCTAAATTTCAAAAGACTGCAATTCCAGCCTAAAATGACCAAAGAACAAGCAGTCTTTAATCCACAAGTAAAAAGTAAACCCTAGGAAGGGAGGAATAGACTTGTCATCTTTGGGTCCCTTAGCAGGGTGCCTCGTATAGAATAGGCCCTAAATAAACTTGCAAACTGGAGTGGTTAGATTTAATTAAATTGAATGAATAATCACTAAATTACACTGCTTAGATTTCTCCAAGTAAAGCCAGATGAGATATTCATCTCCATCAGGTAAAGGAATGACTCACCAGACTGCCTATCTACCTTTAATACTATAACTATACTACCCCCAAACTACTATCAAAAATTAAACTTCTATGATTTTTGTTCCTTACCTTTCAAGGATAGAAAATTTTTAAAAATAGAAACTCCTGACAACACACAATACTAACATACAAAATAATTCAGCTCCTTACCTATTCTCATTAAGATGATTTTTTGATAGCAGATTAAAAATGGTGAATAAAGCCTCCTATAATGAAGGTAACCTGTACTGAGCTACTTAATAGAGACCTATAGCCAGCCCTATTCAAACTCCCATTCTTCTTAGATACACCAACTCAGCAATTTGTCCTCATTCTACTAATTTAAGTCACCTGTCAATCCAGGTAAACTCCAAACAAACTTGCAGATAAGTGGCTCACTTCCTAGTTTAAATTAATCAGATCCGTCTTTTGATATTTTTGGCTACATTACAATTCAAGAAAAAAACTGATGATGAAGCAATCTTGAAGCTAAAGCAAAGCTCTTTAATCTGATTTAAAGGGACCAGCAAAGACCCCTTTTTTCTAGGAGAGCACCAAAGTGAGGGCCTAAGAGAGACAATCTTTAAAACCCATACAAAAACTTTTCTTATTCCAATGAATAAATGTGCATAATTACAAACTAGTTTCATTCGGTAGCATCAGCTACTTTCCAAAACATAAAACTACAGGAACTCTTCCTTAAAACTAGTCATAGGCAAAAAAACAAAAAACAAACAACAACAACAAAACCTAGTCCTAGGCTACAGGTTACACATGCATCACCTCAAAAAGAAAAGGTTCAAATTCAATTTTATTTTGTCAATAATCTGATAGCATTCCCTCAGGGATTTTCTTCCAAGCATCTGTTAATCTCAGGATATATGCTATAGTTTTTTTTTTACATATGATCAATGTTTTCTAACAAAGATCATAGATTAAAACTCGGACATCTAATCCAACCTCTCCATTTTTTATGAAAAGAAATGTATTGGGGCAGCTAGATGGTGTAGTAGATAAAGCACCAGCCCTGGAGTCAGGAGTACTTGGGTTCAAATCCGGTCTCAGACACTTAAGAATTACCTAGCTGTGTGGCCTTGGGCAAGCCACTTAACCCCGTTTGCCTTGCAAAAAAAAAAAAAAAGAAATGTATAAGGCAGTTTTTCCAAGGTTCTAAGTGTCTGAGGAAGGATTTGAACTCAAATATAAACTACCAATACAGTCCACCTTCCACTGTACTATAGTGCCTCTCCAAGTGCACACAGTTAATAAGTGTCTAATAACTGTCAAATTGCTTTGAAAATAGTACCAAAAAAGAAGAAACTAGTGAGTACATAGGTTTAAACTATCCAACTCATCAACAGCTGCAATTTGATGACATACTAAATTAAAGGAAGAGATCCAAAAGCCTGCATCCTTTAAAAAACCATCCATGAAAGCTTTTTTCCTTTTTTTTTTACATGAAAGCCCTTCAAAGGACCTTCCATGCCTCCAGTCCTCAACAGTTTCCTCCATTTTTCACTGCCAACTTTTTTTCCCTCTAAGACAGATTTTTCTCAGCGTCCACCCACCCTCTCTACTAATCATCCCAATTTTTCCCAGCTTCAAACCTTCTAACCACATGCCATCCTTCCTGTCATTTTGTTTCCACTTCCCCAATAAGATTTTTTTTTAAGTTAAAAGAGAGGTCTAATAACTTTCAATAACCAAACTGGAAAAAAAAATCCCAATTTTATTTTGAAAACCATCTCTATAACTATATAAGCATTGGGGCAGTCAATAATTGCTCCTCTGCCTTTCTAGGAAAAAACGTCTAGAAAATCAGCTAGCAGGGTCCCAGGTAGATGGGTCCTGCAACCTTGAATGTCTCTCTTCTTTATCCCCTACCCTGTTATTCAATTCTCAGAACATGTCCAATATGTTAAAATACAAGAGGCCATGGATAAATGAAGATGTAGGTCTTCCAAGTTCTAAATCCTCCATCAGCACTATATATGTAATGAGTTTTAAATGCAAACTGTTTGGAATACTATGTTAAATATTATGCAGTTTTAGAGCTTCCTAACTGTATTCAACTTCAAATTACCAAGGATACAGTATTTTGAGTCCTCGTTAGGTGCAAGCACTATAAAACTTGAGCTGGGGGGGAATAAGCATGTTAATATATTTACACAGATTCCAAGGGAGAGGCAGGAAGAAGACCCAGGCCAAAAAAATTCCACAGCTGTGCCACAGGCAAATTTCAAAATTCTAGATTTTTAACAATAAATATTATAGGAATTCAAAAAGGAAGAAAGATCAATGAGAGTTATAAAGTTAGCCCCAAAGGTCTTCCTGAAAAGAGAAAAAAAAAAACACAGTAGAATTTGCATGGCTTAGGAAGAGATTCCTCCATTCCAGCATTCAGGTAGAAGGCTTGAACCAATGAATGAGGGAATAGTTATTGAGCTTTTTCTGAGCCCATTTGGGGTTTTCTAAGCAAAAATACTCGAGTGCTTTGCTCTTTCCTTTTCCAGTTCATTTTGCCAATGAAGAAAAGAAGGCAAACAGGGTTAAGTGATTTGTCCAGTATCACACAGCTAGTAAAGGTGTCTAAGGCAAAATTTGATCCACTTAGCTGTCTGAAAGGACCACAGGTTTCTTTTTGTTGTTTATAAATGTTAAGGAACATTGGAAACGAAGCTAGAGAAAATATCATGAAGAAAAAATACCTAAGCCTTTTTGAGGTTGAAATTTCTTAAAAAAAACTTTAAAAAGCTGCATCAATCACCTGGTCCTTCTAAGATTAAGACATTGTCCAGAATACAGAGAATTTGAACTCAAGTTTTCTTGACTCATGGTAAAGCACAAAATTCACGCCAGCACTTAACTTATAAAGTGTCATTCACAGTGACAAAAATCAAGGCCAAATTGAGAAAGCAAACAGATTAAGCAACCCTAAGGGACAGACAATGTGGAAGACTGGTCAGATACTGGTACTAGAAAATTAAACAAATGAAAAGTCATAACACCAGGAAAACAATATGCTCATGGATCAATTAAGAATCTTTGAACATATGAACAATCTCCCATTTCCAGGGCTGCCCACAGCAGCAGAGAATATTTTTCAACTATGAAGTAGGTTGGGGGTTGACAAGAGTGTTTGAACTTTTAAAGGGAAAGGAAATTACTAGATCTCTTTAACTGGTTGATACTAAAGGGAAAGTACAACCCCAAATGCCTTTTTCCTGAAGGACACAATTACCATCATATTTATATAATATGAAATTGGCTCAACAACTTTAACCAGGCCATTTCTAATTTGATTCTTGGAGGATATAGCCATATACCAAATACCCAAGCAGTTCAATTGAGTAGTGTCCAATTATTCATGACTCCAGTTGGGGTTTTCTTGGCAAAGCTATAGAAAAGATTTACCATTTCCTTCACCAGCTCATTTTATAGATGAGGGAACTGAGACAAACAAGGTTAAAAGACTTGTCAAGGGTCAAACAACTAGTAAGTGTCTAAGGCCATTATTTGAACATAGGCAGATAAATCATCTTCCTGATTCCAGGCCCATCACTTTAACCATTGACCAAATCACAAGGGAAAAAAGTAAACTATTCCAGAAAAATCTTCAATTTACTATTTCTGGAAACTGGCTTTAGTTATAGAAAGAAATAGAAAGTTTTCACTCCAGGATATCAAAGAAACCATTTTGTACCTGGAAACCTAATTCAAAATATTAATTTCCAAGAATAAAGACACTCTGCTCAATACTTGATTAAAAAATAAAATCCACAAGACTCTATGATTCCAATTAAAATGTGTGATGGCTTCATTTCTTGGCCTTATTGGTCTAATTCTGTCAAAGCTTTACCAAAAGATTTAAAAGGCAGGGGCTACATTCCCAATGATATTGTTTAGCATTGGGTTAAAATACTTTTTAAAACAGTATTTGAAAGTTCTTTGATCCATATATACATATATATATATATATATATATATATATGAGAACTCCTACAATATTACAAAGTCTTCTTCTTATAAGCAATCTAGTACACCCAGAGCAGTTTTGATGAAATCATTAAAGTATGGCATAAAACATGTTCAGGGTATGAAAACCAAGTACCTACTAGGGAGGTACTCATTCTAGCTTTGCCTAGAAGACCTTGACTTTTCACGACCATTTCTAATTGATCTAATCCCACAAGGTTGTGATTATCTCCATTATCAAAAAAATTGTTTCAATTTGAACTAGAGTAAAAATAAATGGCTGCCAATTTAACAGACCAACTATAGATGGTGGTAATCCCCAACAAGCATTTATTAATCACCTAATATGCAGCAAACACACATAGAAAAAGATCCAAAATGTGCATAAAAACTATATACCAGAATGCTATAAAAAGTCTTTCTGGGGCAGCTAGGTGGCGCAGTGGATAGAGCACTCACTGATCCTGGAATCAGAAGTAACTGAGTTCAAATCCTGCCTCAGACACTTAATAATTGCCTAGTTGAACGACCTTAGGCAAGTCGCTTAACCCCATTGCCTCAAATAAGTAAATTTTTTTTAAAATCTAAAAAAAAAGCCTTTCCCCCTCCTTGAAGGGAATTTGGTAGCTCTAGCATCTAGTATAGAATCAACACATTGCTTAGTGTTTGCTGAATGAACAAATCCTCACTTGTAGGGGTCCATAATAACTTTACTAAACATGGGATCTTCCCATTCCCAACCTAATCAATTGATGTCCTAGATGTTGTTTTAAATTAGAAAGCTAACTAGGCCTCCCTACAGATTACATAAACTACCCATTTCAACTGGTAAAGGTTTTAAAATAATTGCCAAAGATCACAATTCTCGGTCCCGCTATCAACTTCTTCTAACTATATTTGGTAGTGCAGAAAAAGACCATGTGTGGCCAAAATCTAAGAATTTAAGGCCTCTCTTGTCTTGTGATCTGTACTAGGTATCCACAGGTTTTAAAAATCCCCAAAACAAACAACAGACATGTAAAAATAACCATTAATTTCCTAAATTTTGGTATAAAATGAGTTTTTGATTCTCAGGTATAAAGTAAAAAAATTTTGATTTTTTTGGGGGGGCTTCAGGGGTCAACTATAGATGGGGTTCTCCAGATGCAAGATTATAGATAGTGGTTCAATCTCTTAATTTTACAAATGAGGAAACTGAGGGCCAGAGAGGTTCAATAACTTATTCAAGATCATATATGAAGTAAGATAATGAACAGAACATGAATGCAGGTCTATGATTCTAAATTTAATGTATTTTCCAGTGTCCTAAGCTGTCTCTCACTCTTTTCATTCCAGTGGGTCCTTTCCACTCCACTGGTCTGTGCCAGAGCATAATAAAAATATTTCCATTTAAGGTTTTCCATTTCAAGTCACCCCAACCTTGACCCCTTCCTATTCAAGAATGAGAGGGAAGAGGAAAGATAGAATAATAGGCAAAACTTCCTAGATTTGCTGTTAGAACTCCTTCGCAGTATATTTCAATTAATAGGACTTTTAAAAAATAAAAAGCCAGGGGTAACATTTCAATGATACGCAGGAGAACCATGAAAAATTGTATTATTTTGTCACTTTGTAGTACTTCAAAGAATTCAAGTACTATGCTCAACAATAACTTTTGTGTTGAACATTATAAAGAATCTCCATTCATAAATGGCACCTTTCTCTAAATTAATGGGATTTCACCACCACCACCCCATCCCCCTCCACACACACACACACACACACACACACACACACACACACAAGTCGATGAGAGGGGAGTCGATTTGCAAACTGAAGAATTGTTTGGCTCCACCAGAAGAAGAGAGTTAAATTAGTCTAGAAGCCGACGGAAGTTCCTGAATCTCCCAGTCTCCAGCCCAAGCCATATCTCTTAAGTGAGCCCAAGGTTTTCTCCTCACTGTTACGGTTGCAATGTTGAAGGAAGGGTTTTAAACTTGGCAAAGTAACACGCAACATCTGTAACCACATTTGCCTTCTGGGGATCGGAAGATGAATCCCACATTCCTGGCTTTGAAGCTTTTAAAACTGCAGATAGGAGGGACCGGAGGGAGGGAGGGAGTTGAGCAGAGTTTATTGGCTCTGTCTCACCAGCAGCAAATTCCTCCTGGAAGAAGAGACTGATCTTTCGGGGGTGGGGGCAGCTTCACCGCCGGCTTTCCCCCGGGGACAAGGGAGCCAGGGAGGTGTGCCCGAGCTCCGTGTCCGGGGCGCAGTCCCGCCCGAGGCCCCCCGCCACAGCCCCGAACAAGGAGGGGGCCCGGCCCGGCTCTCCGTGTCTCCTCCTTTCCCCGGATCCCCGCGCCGGCCGCAGTCCGGCTCCCACCCGAGCAGCGCCAGCTCCACTGCCCGGCTCCGCACGGGGAGCCCCGGGCTCGGGGACGAAGCAGACCCCCCCCGCCGCTTCTCCGCCCTCCCGGCCCCATCCCTCCTCCTCACCTCTGGCTCCGGCAGGAAGGTGTAGGCGAGGCGGAGTGCCGCAGCCCAGCCTGGCCGTGCGGGAGGACAGCCGGCCGGCCCCGGGGGTGGTGCGGGGCGGGGCGGGGCGGGGCGGGGCGGCCCCGGACTGTCCCCGGGCAGCGGGAGCCGGGCTAGCCGCCCAGGGGGCGGCGGGGGCTGCGGGGGCCGCGGGGCGCTTTGCGCAGGGCCCAGGCTCTCCGGGCCAGGGGCTTTCCCAGCCCTCAGCCCGACATCTCCTGCCAAGAAGCAGGCTCGCAGCAGCCGCTGGAAGGGGTGGGGGTGGGGCGGGGGCTGCCCGAGGAGGAGGGGAGAAGAGCGATGGGCGGGGAGGGGGAGGAGGGAGAGGAGGAAGAAGGGTGGCAGGAATAAACTTCCAGAGGTGCGGAGGCACGGCCGGGATGGGAGCAAGGCGGAGAGCCGCCGGGGCCGGGGCTAAGGGAGGGAGCCGGGCCGCCGGAGGAGGCCGAGGAGGCGGCCCCAGAAAAAAGCCAACTTCCCCCGCGAGCAGGGCCGAGAGCAGGAGGAGGTGGCGGCGGCTGCAAGGAGCGGAGCCGGAGAGCCGCGGGAGGAGGAGGAGGAGGAGGAGGAGGAGGGGAGGAGGAGGAGGGGAGGAGGAAGTGGCAGTGCCGAGCTCCGCCAATGAGTGTCTGGAGCTGTGATTAACCAGGCAGCAACACATCATTTCCTCCCGGCTCCGATCCAGGGAGCCGGCGGAGGGGAAGGGCGGCGGGGCGGAGCCGTCTCCGCGCCCTCTACGGGGAGCCCGGCCCGGCGCGGCGCGGCGCGGCCCGGCCCCGGCCCCGGCCCCGCGGCGCCTTCCTCTCCCTCTGGGGCCCCGTCGCCCGGGAAAGGGTCGGGGACACCCCCGCGGCCGGACCGGAGAAGGGCGCCGAGTGCTGTTTTGTTGTGTTTTTTCCTCATGGCTGGGAAAGAGCAGCGAGCCGCGGCTGGCCTCGGGCCGGCCAGGGTCTGGACAGCTCCGGGAGGGGGCCGCGCCGCGCGGGGGGCTGGTAACTCGCGCCCCGGGACGTGAATGATATTGCGCCCCGAGCCCCCTGTCAGCTTTCTTCCAGGGCTGTGAGTGTGCTTGGGAAGAAATGCCGGGGTCCTATCCCGGCGGTGTGGATAGGAATCCAAATCCCCTTCCGCGCTTCCTTTATCCTCCGCTTAATGGTGGGCTGTATAGGGAGTGGTAGCACTAAAAAAATACTACTACTACTACTGCTACTCCCCGGTTCTGTGCTAGTCTGCAGAAACACTAAGAGTGCTGAAGGCATGGACTCAGAAAAGTTTCCAGCACATTTGATTCAAGTGTATAGTCACAAATTTGCCCCTGAGTTCAGAAAACATTTAAGTGCCTCCTACTAATAAGAAAGGCATCGTGCTAGACTTGGAGATTAGGCCCTACTCTCCCGGAGTTTGCCTCTGGGAGAGAAAGGAAGGAGCTATGCACAAATAACTGATACCCGGGAAAGAGTTAAGTGCCATGGGGAGTAAAGTGCTCAGAGAAACTCCAGGAGGGGAAAGATCGCTTTTATCCGGAGGAGGGGGCGATCGGAAGAATGTTGCATGGATGATCAAAAAATAGTTTGTGTTTCCAGTCTAATTAAGGTTTTAAACTGCATTAAGACTTTTAGGATGTGTATATACGTTAATATAATAATAACTTTACAAAGCACTTAAGTGCCCGAACACTGTGCTAAGTGCTTAACAATTATACATATATATTTAATTTATTCAACTTCATTTAGATACTTTTAAAATTGTAACTAATAGAAGTGAGCTATTTTTTATTCTTTGAATGTCTAAACGTTAAGTTCAACATAAAAAAAGAAAAATATTAAATAGTATGAAGCATTGAAGAATTCTTAGAAATTATTAAACCTTCAAGGGTGGCTAGGTGGCATAGTGGATAAAGCACCGGTCTTGGAGTCAGGAGTACTTGGGTTCAAATCTGGTCTCAGACACTTAATAATTACCTAGCTGTGTGGCCTTGGGCAAGCCACTTAACCCCATTTGCCTTGCAAATACCTAAAAGAAAGAAAGAAAAAGAAACTATTAAACCTTCCACCCATAAGAGGTGAAGTACAGTCTATACAAGTATTGGATGTTAACAAAATTTGAAAATCTTCCCTATGTTCACCTGATGCTTTGGGTCCTTGCTGTAACATAGGATTCAGCGTCATAAATATATGTGAAATGGAGAGAATTTCCTTGAATTAAAAATGTTTACTTATACGATGTGTTAAAAAGTCCCTCTCATTTCAGTTATCTCCCATGGATGGGCTGATTTCCTAGAGTTGCTCTATATCTTGCTTAGGAAAAGTGATT
This sequence comes from Macrotis lagotis, assembly GCF_037893015.1. NCBI lineage: Eukaryota > Metazoa > Chordata > Mammalia > Peramelemorphia > Peramelidae > Macrotis > Macrotis lagotis. The sequence continues at coordinate 709,278,936 of NC_133658.1, read as the reverse complement.
TGCTTCCTACTCACAGCTAGATAGTGCCAGAAACATAAGATCCAGTTCATCTGATTCCTAGTCAAATGCGTCTTTTACCTCAGTAGACCAATAAATACTTGCTGAATGTTGTTGTTTCAGTTATGTCTGATTCTTTGGGACCCCATTTGGAATTTTCTTGATTTAGATACTTGAGTACTTTGACATTCCTTCTTAGCTCATTTTAAGATGAGGAAATTGAGGCAAACAGGCTTTAGTGACTTGCCAAGGTTCACACAAAGTGTCTGATACTAGTTTTGAACTCTGGTCTTCCTGACTCCATCCTCCCTCCCATCCACTGTGCAAGGTAGTTGCCCTGAACATAGTATAAAAAAATGCCTCATGGTTAAATCATGTGTTGGATTACACTTTTGTGTCACTCTGTATCATACATACATACTTGTTCATACTATAAGCTCTGAAATGAGAGGGTGGGAGGTTTAGTGGTTTCTAAGCTTTCATCAATACTCCCCAATAGCAAGGTATACTCCAGTCTGTCCATCAACCAACCAAAACATTTATTAAACCCTTGCTATTTGTCATTGTACCAAATACTGGAAATGCTAACAAAATTTGAATGTATAAATGAATGAGCCCTATCATCAAGGAGCTCCCATTCCTAGTCAGAGAGAAACATGCAAATAAGTATATATGAATATATACAGAGCAGGTAGAAGATAATGTCAGAAGTCAAGGCATTAGAAACTTAGAGGACAATGAACAGTCTTCTCTTCATCAAACACAAGGAGATAATAGTGCCTAAAGGTGTAGAGTAAGAAAAGACACCTACCTGAAAGGTAGTGAAATAAAAGTAAGTTTTTGGTAAAGATCTTATTTTTTTTTTCAGTTATAAGTAAACCCATATATTCTTTGATCCAGAGGTACCACTTACTAGGGTTGTATCCCAAAGAGATCAAAGAAAGGGAGAAAGGATATTGACGAAAATATTTATAAGTAGCTCTATTTGAAGTGACAAAGAACTGAAAATCAATGGAATGTCCATCGATTGAGGATTGGCTGAACAAGTTGTGTTATATAATTGTGATGAAACTGAAATACTATTGTACTATAAGAAATGATAAACAGTATGCTTTCAGAAAAACTTGGAAAGTTTTATATGAACTGATAGAAAGTGAAGTAAGCAGAACCAGAACACTAACAATATTGTTACAGTGATTAACTGTGAAAGACAGCAGCTCTGATCAAGATAATTTCATACCTAGCTGTGTAACCTTTGGGCAAGCCACTTAACCCCATTGCCTTGCAAAAACTTAAAAAAAAAAAGACCCTTATAAAAAAAAAATAAAATGCCATCCACTTCCAAAGAGGAAACTGATGAACTAGTGCAGATTGAAATACACTTTTTTTTCACATACTTAATTTTTGTTTGTGTGTGTATTTTCTTTGGCAACATGACTAATATGGAAAAATGTTTTGCATGACCACTAATTATCTTATTGCTTACCTTCTCAAGGCATCAAGGAGCAGGTAGGAGGGAAAGAGAGTTTGGAACTCAATTTTTAAAAATAAATGTTTTTAAAATGTTTAAGTATTTAAAATAAAAAATGTAATATAATTGGGAAATATTTAATGAAATAAAAAATGTTTAAAAAAAAGAATGGACTGGGGTCCTTAAGACTTTGGAGAGAAGAGTAAGGTATTGAATCAATTAGAGAGGAGTAGAATAATTGCCTAGCTACAATGAAGGTCCATTTGAGATTGGATAACAAGCATTGTAGACTACAGCAAATCTTTAATCCAGTTTAGTTCAATAGCATATGAAGAGGAACAAAGGAGATGAATGTAGGACTAATCCAAGGTGGTTTTTAGCTAGGTTTGATCTAGCTAGGTATGATCAGCAATAACACAAAGGGGTAAGTTATTTGAGAGTAGAGAATAGTATACTGTTGAATCAGTCCATTTAAAGGGTCAAGTGAGGGAACACAGGATAGTATAGCCATGGTAGACACGGGGACTGGGAAAGAAGTGGACTGGAGGAAATAAAAGTTACAGTGAAGATGACGCTGAGTCAGTGTCAGAGTGAATAGACTCCTGGTCTGGAGTCTGGAAGACCTGAATTCAAATTCAGTCTCAGACACTAGATGTGTGACCCTGGGCAAGTCACTTAACCTCTATTTACCTCACTTTCCTCATCACTAAAATGGGGATAATGATAGTATCTACCTCCCAAGGTTGTGAGAATCAAATAAGATAATAATTGTAAAACACTATACAATGTCTGGTACATAGTAAGTGCTTTGTAAATGTTAGCTATTATTATTATGAAGAAAAAGATTAGGAATCATAAGACATAAGGAAATCTGGAGTGATAAAAGATTATGATCAGATAAAAGAATTTGATAGTTCATGAATATGGAAGCAGAGTACTTGTGATGTACTTGGTTGTACAATCAAGAATGTTATCATCTCTAAATATAACTGAGGTAGAGCAGAGGAGTAGATAATGTAAATTGATTTCAACTCTTCCCAAGCTGATTCTCTCTCTCTCTCTCTCTCTCTCCCATCCATAACTGTGATAATTCTAAATTATCTGTTCTCTCTGGAGTTTCTCCCAACAACCTCCACTCTCTCAGCTAAGGACCTTGCTTCATATTTCCCTCCATATGCACCTGATCCCATTCCTTCCCATTTTCTTTAGCCTCCACTAACATGCCTTCCCTCTTTCTCTAATCTTAAACTTCTATTTACTAATTCCTTCCCAACTGCCTACAAATGACAAAATATTCACCATCCTTAAATAACACTTATTAGATCCTACTCATTGAACTATCTTATTAAAAATACTCAGAAGAGAATAGAAGGTACATCAATAAGAAGCACAAACAAATTTATTAGATAATTAAAAGAAAATCAAACTATATTGTAACAGATGCAGTTTCATGTAAAACTTTATTCCGTTATATTTTGTATAAGGAAATGCCTGTTTGATGTTTAAACTTAGAATTTTAAAAAACTAATCTAAAATCCCCCACAAATTATTTCCATTATCCAACTCACGGGGTGGGCAACTAGGTGGTGAAGTGAATAGAATGTGGGGTTTGAAGTCAGGAAGACACATCTTTCTGAGTTCAAAGCTTGTCTCAGACATTTACTGATGAGTGATCATGGGCAAGCCAAAATTTAGCTCTGTTTGCCTCAGTTCTCTCCTCTATAATATGAGCTGGAGAAGGAAAGGGCAACTCATTCCTGTATCTTTACTAAGAAAACCCTCAGTGGGGTAATGAAGGGTTGAATTCAACTAAGAAATGACTGAATTTAACCAAATCTCATAGGATAGTTGGGAATTGCATATGTGATTTTATATTTTGCATTGGGACTTCCTGTCTCAAGTCTCTCTCTATTCCATTTCTCCCTAAACACTGCTGCCAATAATTGTATTAAAACACGGATCTGACTAAATCACCTTCCTCCCAAACTCAATAAATTCTAGTGATACCCTGTTACCTCTAGGTTGACATTTAAAGCTCTGTTTTACTAGACACCTTCTTGCCAGTCTTCTTAAAAATGGTTTCCTCCTAAACACCCTATTGTTCAGCCATACTATTCTATTTTCTGTTCTACAGAAGTGAAACTCAATCTCCCATCTTTGTACCTATTGTCCCCCCATGATTTAAATGCTCTCCCTCTTCACTTCTGACTCCTATAATGTTTGCCTTCTTTTGAGACTCAACACAAAGCCTTCCTTCTACAGGAAACTTCCTGGATACCCTTCCCTTTTAATGTTTTCCTCTCTTTGGTTACTCTTTATCTCCCTTGCATGTATCTTGAATACACACACACACACACACACACATACACACACACACACACACACACATATATACACATATGTGTACACACATACACATACACAGTTTTCCCTTTTCAAATGTTAGCTCCTTGAAAGTAAAAACTGAAAAAAAAATAATAATAATAAAAAGAAAGTAAAAACTGTTTTCCTTTCTTTCCCACCTTTCTTTTTTGGATCCACAACGCTAACAGAATGCTTGGCACACAGAAGACCTTAATAAGTACTTATCGATTGGTTGATTGGCGAATGCAAAAGTGTTGAACTAAATGTTCTCAAAGGATTTTTCCTATGTAGACATTCTAAGGCAAAAGGCAGCTTGGTGCAGTAAATAGATCTCTAGCATGGAATTAAGAAAATATGAGTTCAAATCTCACTAGTTGTGTCACCCTGGGTAGGTCATTTAATCATGTTTGCCTCAGTTCCCTCATCTATAAAATGAGCTGGAGAAGGAAACTACAAATTACTCTAGTATTTTTGTCAAGAAAATCCCAAATAGGGTCATGAATAGTTGAGCACAACTGAAATGAGTGAACAACAAAACCAAATAAAAATAAAAGAAAAAATAAGGAATATTAGAAAGAAGTAGGAGACCTGGTCTTTTGTACTGCAGCAATTAGGAAAACCATATATATGATTTCAAGGTATCACTGAAGCAAATAGAAGATAGTTTGCTTGTGACTATATCCAGATGTTCTCAGAAATGCAAAATTAGGGAGAGATTAGCATCTATATTAATTTGAGAAGTCTCCATTCACATATTAAGGACAGAACAGGTGAATGCGGAGTTGAAGTATAGATTTGGATAACAAGCTATGGAAATTTCCTTTTCAAAGTAGGTCTAGGTAAAGCAAAGTTGTCAGAAATACCCAAATTCTCAATTTTACAGAAATCGAGCAATTAAATTCAACAAACCTCAAGAATTCACTATGTTTTCCTGATAAATGGTCAAAAGATATTAAGTGGATTTTGTCAAAAGAAAAAATTACAAACTATAAAAAATATCAATAATATGATAAATATAAATTAAAACAATTACCTGATTTTACCTCTCAACTACTATATCAGAATAAAAGTTTTAAATATTGGAGAAGATAAGGCATAGTGGTATATTCTTGGTGGAGCTATGAATGGTTTCAGCTATTCTAGAAAAATCATTCTAAAAAAAATCATGACAGTAAGTATTCTGATATAGATTGTATATGTAAAATCATGTTTAACGTATTTCCATATTTGTCACATTGTGAAAGAAGAATTAGAACTAAAGGGGAAAAACATGAGAAAGAGAGAAAAACATAAAAGAAGGTTTAAAAAAGTGAACATAATATGCTTTGGTCTGCACTCAGAGTTCATAGTTTTTTCCTCTGGATGTGGATGGCATTTTTCCTCCCAAGTCCTTTAGATTTGCCCCTGATCACTAAACTACTGAGAGGAGCTTAGACCATCCTAGTTGATCATCTCACAGTGTTGCTGTTAATGTGTCCAATGTTCTCCTGGTTCTGCTTGCTTCATGAGTAGATTCAGAATTTAAGTAACTGTTACAAACCATTTGGTCAATAAAGTTCACTTCAAATGCAACGATTTCCTCCCTTTCTCAAAGGACCCTGAGTTCTGCTTCTGGATCAATCCATTATGAGGATGAATCTTTATATTTCTTTTATTCCTTGAGATGTGCTGATGGATAGGGGTTGACTTTATAAAACTCTGGCCTGGGGAGCAGCTAGGTGGTGCAATGGATAGAGAACAGCCTGGGAGTCAGGAGAACCTGAGTTCAAATGTGACTTTAGACACTTAATAATTACCTAGCCGTGTGACCTTGGGCAAGTCACTCAACCCCACTATCTTGCAAAAAAAAATCAATAAATAAAATAAAACTCCAGCCTGAACTCCAGCTCCTAGTCTTCTAGAGGTTCTCTTTTCCTTTGAATGCTCAAAGTATATGTCATTCCATCACCCATACTAAGTGAAGTACTAGAACTACCTTTGAAGAGTCAATTTTTAAACTTGTGTAAGCATTTACATCTTGGAAATTGGTAACTCCCACAAATCAAGGCTTGATTTATTGTTTTGTTTTTATCTAGACAACATAATGAAGAAAACGATAAGGCAGATTAAAAATGTGTTCAATTTTTTTTTTTTTTGATCTTTGGAGATCTGGCTATTAAACATTTTCAAGCATGCCCTTGCAAATAGTCTTTTATATAAGGAAGTAAAGAATAGGCTCAATAGATATAGAAGCACCATCAAAAGCCACATATTCATGATTTCATTTTGACTCAGGTAGAAGAAATAGGCTACTAGCATTAATTCTGTCATTCCATCCAGAGTTATATATAGTGTTTGGCTTTTTCACTGTAATGTAGCCAGGCAGAAGAAAGTATTGGACCAGGTAATGCAATCATTTTCTTCTCTTTCTTTTCTTTTCTTTTTTTTTTTAGATTTTTCAAGGCATTGGGGTTAAGTAGCTTGCCCAAGACCACACGGCTAGGTAATTATTAAGTGTCTGAGGTCGGATTTGAACCCAGGTACTCCTGACTCCCAGGCGGGTGCTCTATTCACTGCGCCACCTAGCCGCCCAAGTGCAATCATTTTCAAAAGTCAAAAACCAATTTAAAGTCTAATAGACCAGATAATCTTCAAGTTAGAAAAAGTTGTACCTGTTCATGCTCTGAAACAAAAAAAAAATCAGGATCTTTCACTGGGCATCATCAGGTACATCCAAAAGTAGGATCACTAAATTTTCTCCTGTGGTTTGGAAACAGAGCATGCTCTGAAAATGAACTCCTATTGACCAGTCTACCATTGCTCAATGGTCCAGGAGGAGATAAGACCTGAACTAGTTTTTTATAAATATAAACGTGGGAAGAAGGGGACTATAGAGTACTTTCTTCCCCATAGAAGGACTTAGGGGTTCAGAGCCCCCCCCCATCTGGAAAATCTATGTAAAATTGTTTTGGCCCTCCATATCAGAGAAGAAGTCTGAATTATTATGGTATAAAAAGATAAAATATATTGTTATTATACAGTACTATATGCATTTCTGAGTTTCTAGATTTTTTTCCTATGCCATCTATACCTTCCCCAAAAATTCCCATTTAATTTCTTATGCTGAGCCAAGACATACCAAATCCATGATGGAGAAAGTTATGATGTGGTAAGGATAACTGTAGATGTGAAGTGAGGACAACATTTTCTGATATACCAATTTGTTCATTTACTTGGACTTTATGTGTTACAAGGGAGGTTTCTTTAGAGAGGGTCATTAGAAAGTGACAATGATACAAAAATTGTAACAAAAAAAAACCCTTAAAAAATAAGTTTGCCATATATGCACAACCCCACCAGAAACTGGGATACACTGGAAAAAAAATGAAATAGCACTATCTTGACCTCAGGAAACTTACCTTTTATGGGTGGGAGGGTAGAAGTGAAGAGGCTATTCTATGTACACAAATAAATACACAGAATGCATGTAACTAAGGTATGTAAATAGGTCCATGTAAATAGATATATAACCTAGATGGGCAAAACATATACATACAAATACAAAACAATACAAAGCATTTTAAAGAAACAGTGTTAACTTGGGGATCCTGAAAGACTATAGAGAATATAAGGGATGCTTTGAAGACTTTCATATTTTAGTTATGGTTTTATCTATTTGTGGTGATTTCATTTTATACATTATTGCATGAATAAGTGAAAAAGCATTTAAGTGCCTGTCTTTCAGATGCTGGGATAAAGATTCAAAAGAGAAGATAATCTCTGACCAAGGAACTTACATTCTAATGGGGGGGGGGGGGGAAGCAGCAGCAGCACTTACAGAAGAGTGCTGTTCAGGGAAGGAAATTTCTGTCTGGAAACTCACAGGGATTATGGATATAATACGCCTACATTTCTACATCATGGTCTATGAAAGAATGACTGGATACAAAGTGCAGAAGGGTCTGGGGGTCAGTTAGTTACAATAAACTAAATAATATTTAGTTGATTTATCAACTAATCAGGAGCACTATTTCAAGATGGAGTCACTCAAACCAAGCAAGTTAAATCAAGAAGCATTAATTATGTTAATTAAGTGCCAGAATTAGTCTAAGACTTGAGTTATTAAAAAAAAAAGCAAAAAATATTCTCAGAAGGAAGGCTCTAACATAGTGGGTTGGAAATAGGGGTGGGAGGTACCAAGAAAGCCTTCTTGAAACAAGTGGAATTTGAGCTGAGATTTGCATGGAGTCAGGAAATGAAATGTCTTGTACTAAGGAAAGTATAAGTAACACATAAAATAGAAATCAATGTCACTGTAGCTAGATAATACAGTGATAAAGTGATAGACCTAGAGTCAGAAAGATGTGAGTTCAAATTCTGCTTTCATACAGTTAGCCATGTGATCCTGGAAAAGCCACTAAATCTCCAAGGATTGTTGTGTGAATCAAATAAGATAATAATTGTAAAGATTGAGCATAGTGCCTGCCACATAAAAATACAATTTAAAAATTAGTCATTGTCATTATCATTAGATCAGAGAGTAAATAAAGTGTAAGAAGAAAAGCAGGAAATATACCTATTTGTATGATTTGTATAAACACTGTGAACTGTTTATTAGTTGATTTGCTTTGTCAGTATTGGTTATATGGTGCTTTAGACTCAAGACAGACTCTTCTTGCCCAGACTAAAAGACTAATGGCTATTTAAGACTGGCTGGTTAGGAAGACTAGAGATGTGTAGTCTGGCCATGGAGCCAAGTTTCTTTGTGAAGCTTACAGGTCCACACAGGAATCCAATTCAATCTTGAATTTATTGGTACCATGAGCTAATTTGCTGGACTATCCTAATATATTCTCTACAAGAACTTACAAGATGGAGAACAAATTTGGTATATGTTAACCCATAACACAGTGTTGAAATTTTCAGCTTCCTCTCATCTATTTGTTCCAAAATAGACTCTCCCTGGCTAACCAATTGCATTTTACATATTGAATTGGCATCTTGGCAGTGTTTCTGCCTCTCTCACCCCTCCTCCTGCCTCTCCTCTCCCAGACCAACCTGTTAGTTTCTAAAAAGCCAACAGCTTTCAAAAAGTGTTAGGAAATAGGGTCTTGAGCAACCAAAGTGTTGCATGATGTTCTGCTAATAAAATATTGGGAAGGGTGATGGATGGAAGCTTTTCAGTAAATTGGTCTGTTCAAATTGACTTATGCCAAAGCAAAAAGAGTAATAGCTACTCTGCATTTGTAATGTGAAATGTTGGGAAGAAATTATTATTAATATTTTAATAAATATAGGAGATTTTATTATGAATGAAAACAACTATGTAGCTATCAAGAACTTAATGGACATTTTACTGTTTACATTTAACCAAATTCCCTTCTAGTCTTTGATAGTAAGTATATATTTATATTTATATTTATATATAAATAGATATACCCACACATACACATTGTTTATTATCTACTTCTAATCACTTGTGCAACTAGTTCCATTCTTTTTCTTTTACTTAACATTGCTACAAATACACATTTCCTTGTTTTAGTATTGTCCACATATTTGCTATGTTTAATAGTTACGTGGCATTGCATTGTGTTATTATATTGAGTAGACCTGACTAAAGCTGGAGCCATATTTGTTTAGGTTCCAGGTTGGAAGGAAATGAAACAATGGTAGATCTTTGAACAATGAACAAAAAGATCTTTACTTAGACCAAACAGAGCAAGGATATAGAAGGAAGAATCAGTAGGGTTTAACAACTAGACCCAATTCCCCCATCTCCTTATGAAAACAGATCTGGTCACTGTGTGGTGACTACAAATGTCCCCAACTCTAAATCACCAAGACTCCACCACGAGACCTTTTTATGCCCTTATGCCCTTTTATGACCAGGAAGTGACATCAAACTGTAAAAAAAGCCACCAGAAAACTAACCAAGGAGCTTGAACCATGACATATTCATACCCTGGGATGGACATTTGGGTTGTTGTTTCAACTGTTAATATGAAAATTGAGATTAACAGAGATAATGGTTTGAGCTTTATTAGGCTAGGAGTAATCAACAAAATGGGTCAATGATCCCTTTCAATGACCTAAGACTGTAAAGTAGAGATTTATTAGCCTTCATATAGCTTTCTGAAGTATAAAAGAACAAAAGACAGAGTTGGATAGGTGGAGTTGCAATAGAGACTGACAGTATCATAGGGGTGAGGACAAGAAGATTGGTTGGAAATTGGCAACAATCCCCTCCTTCCCTCAGATGACTAAGATATGCTCAATTGTTTGAGTCCACATACAAGGTTAGAGATAGTGGACTAGACTTTGATAACAAACCAAATGTCCTTGAAGGATAACTAGAGGTGGTATAAAGATACTAGACCAGACTCCCTGGGTGTTGACTTGCATCCCTCCAGCTTAACAGATTTTATTGAGGCAAGACTAGAACAGTGATTAGCAGGAGAATCTGAACTTTTAAACTTAGTTCAGAGATAGAGATAAATGTGGCTTGAGCAATCATACAATAAGGAACAGTAATACAGAATAGGATCATTTATAGAATCAATTATAAAAATGATACAGAATCAATTTAATTTCCTCATAACTTTTTTCTTTTGCATGTCACTTTATTATATGAACAGTGCTTTTTAGGAATATCTTTGTGGAAACTACATTTTTCCTTTGGAGGTTGTTTCTACTTTATTACTATTATGATTATTATTGGAAACATATTTATATAACATTTAAGGTTTACAATGTACTTTACATGCATCACATTTGATCTTCACAACCACTTTTCTAAGATAGATACTATGAGTGTTATTATCCCCATTTTTTGAATGGGAAAATTGAGGGACAGAGAGGTCAAAAGAACCACTCAAAATCATAAGACTGGCAAGTAGACTATAAACTCATTGGAGTCAGAAGCTATTTAATTTTTGTCTTTGTTCCTTATTATCTAACATAGTTCCTTGCAAAAAATAAAAGCTAAATAAATTTATAAAGTTTGGGGATTGGAAACAACCCAAGCAGTCCAACTCAAACTCCCAAAAGAATCCATATTATATGTTCCATGGCAAATGGTCATGGGCCTCTACTTGAAGACTTCCAATGAGAAAGTATTCACCCATTTCAGGACTGTGCAGCGCTAATGGTCAGGAAGTGCTTTGGAATATCTAGCCTAACTTTACCCAGAGCTAGGTGGGTGCAGCAGTGGATAGAGCACTGGTCCTGGAGTCAGGAGGACCTGAGTTCAAATCCAGCTTCAGACACTTGACACTTATCTAGCTGTGTGACCCTGAGCAAGTCACTTAACCCCGATTGCCTCATCCAGGGCCATCTCCAGTCATCCTAATTCATATCTGGCCACTGAATCCAGATAGTTCTGGAGGAGAAAGTGAAACTGATGATTCAGCACAGCACCCCCTCACTCAAATCCAATTCCTGTGCTTGGTATAGCATCACTTCCCTGAAGTCATGGTCTTCTTCAAAAATGGAGGAGAAACATTATCCTCACCTATTTGTAGTTGCTCCTGGTTCTGCCCTGTGGGGACAAACTGAATAAATCTAATCTAATCCCTCTTCCACTGGACAACCCTTCAACTACCTGAAGATGCTATCACTTTCTCCTAGTCTTCTCTTCTCTGGGCTAAACATTCCCATTTCATTCAAATTGTTCACAAGGTTTAACACAAGGCTTCATGCATAGGAGGCACTTAATTAGTGCTGGCAAATTGATTAATTATGCCTTGGACTCTAGGTCTTTCACCATCCTATTAAACTGAATGGAAGGTAAACATCTGATACTTAAGCCAAATCTTCTGGCTCAATGATCTTTTCAGTTCACCACCATAAGGCTTTCTTAGGATATAATCTCTCAAAGTATAATTACACAGTCAAAGTATAGGAACAATTTGTATAGGTCTTGTCTCATAAAACCTAGAATTTATAAGATTCTTTAATGCTTCTAAAATACTTTAGAAATATTTTGTCATTTTATCCTTAAAACAATTCTGGGAGGTGAGTATTATTATTCTAATTTTACAGTTAAGGAAACTGAAGCAAAGGCCAGGATTCTTAGTTTGTAAATGACTTATCTAGGGTCACACAACTGGCAAGTATCTGTCATTGAACTTGAACCCAGATCTTCCTGACTATAGATCCAAAGTTTTATTCACTGTGCCGCCTAGCTATTCTTGAAATTAGCTGTGTCACCAGCAAATGAGCTTCCAAGCTATGGAACAACTTCGTTGTTGATCTACTTTGAACTGATCACATGGCTTTCCTTTAGAGAACTCTGTTACAGTTCTTTGTTGCCCCCAGCATCAAAACCCAATTCTAGTGGAAGGCTTTTATCTCTTTTTCCACAGCAACACCTCACATTGGGTTTAACGGCTTTTTTCATTTGTTTGGGAGAGGCCATAGACCTAACAGATAGAAAGCACAGAACTGACTGTGTGATACTGAACATCACACATAACCCTCTCAGTGTTCTAGGGAAGTCTCTAAGACTATAAACTATTTTAAGAACTGCAGTCAGGGGAGTTTCTTCACCTAGGATTTCTAGTCTCTCTCCTATTTATTTTTGAAAATAATACCTTAAAGTCATTATGATTTGAGTTTTTAAAATGGCAAATCAGGAACTATTACTTCTAAAAGACTAACAATAGTTACAAGTTTGACTTTGTTTTGTCTTACCTTATTCTTGTTTTTCTACCTTCACAACATTTTTACTATCGTCCTCTCCTCCACTCTTCCTAGCCCCCCATTACTTTTTCTTGGATTAATGAAATAACCTCATATTTTCATTGTACTGACCTCCACACCTTTCAGTCTCTCCTCTATATACCAAGGTGATTTTCCTGAAGTACAGGTTTGATATGTCATCCCTGCTCCATTGCTAATGAAATGTCAATAAAACAAGAAGGATACTAAGTAAATTGGATGGACAGACTCCTTTTTATAGGCCACGAATAAAAACTTCACAGAATCAGGAAATCTTGGTGGTGTGCATCTTTTAGGAAGAACCTATGTCAATAGTATCATAGGTCTAGCAAAGTATCTCAGCAATGGAAGAGATATCACATAGAATGGAAAATGGATTTGTCCAATGTGTCAGGTGTCTGAAAGGTTGCATGTAGAGAGGGAGATGATTTGTTCTTTTTGGTCCTAAAGGACAGAAGCAGGAGCCATGAGGGAAAATTGCAAAGAGGCAAATTTATGGTTGATGTCAGGAAAAACTACCGATTAGAGTTAGCCAAAAGAGAAATGAGTTTCCCAGAAAGTTGGTTGATTCCCTGCTTTATATCTTCAAGCAGAGTGGGGGCTGACTAAGTGACTCAGTGGATAAAATACAGGCTCTGGAGTCAAGGGGACCAGATTTCAAATTCAACCTGGGATACTTACTAGCTATGTGTGCTCGGCAAGTCACTTAACCCCATCCCCCCCCCCAAAAAAAAAAAACAAACAACTACTTGAAATACAGTGTTTAGGAGGTCAATAGAACACTGGACTTTTCATCAGAAAGACTCCTCTTCATAAGTTCAAATCTTCCCTCAGACACTTACAGGCTCTGTTGCCTCAGTTCCTTATGTATAAAATGAACTGGAGAAGAAAAAATATCTTTGCCAAGAAAACTCCAAATAGGATGATGAAAAGTCTGAAGTGACTGAACAACACTATGTACTATAGTCCCTTTCAACTCTCAGATTGTATGACTCTATGGTCAATATCCTTAAGTTTCTGTATCGATAGAAGATCAAAAAAACTCTTTAAGTGCAGAAGCTCATTTTAATTAAAATATATATATATTTTTTTTCTTTAGCACAAAAAAATGTTAATCCAATTTAAGAATTTAAGAAACCTTTCAATCTCTTCAAATTGGAGCAATGTTGGGAACTGTGAATATAAATATCATAGGGAGCAAATTCAGACCATCAGAATTTTCAAGTCATCTATCTGATTGAGAAAGAAGACAATTCTTTGATTTAGGTAGGCAGTACTTGGCTACAAGTAAAAGGCCTAGCCACATAACCTTTCAATAGAGCCAAGATTAGCTTGAGTTTTATAAAGGCTGCCTACATCAAAGGCCAGGATTCTTAGTTTGTAAATAAAGTGTAGATCTGTGGTTTAGCAAAGTTGTGAATTTTCCACTTCACTTTTATTTTCAGAAACATGTCTGATAGCATTTCATTTATTTCAACAAAATTTTATTGACTAGTTAGAATGTTAACCCCTTGAATGCAAGGAATGTTGCAGTTTTGTCTTTTCACCTTCAGGGCCTCAAACAAGTCCTGGAACAAAACAGATACTTAACAAATGTTTCTTAATTGATTCATTGAATAATATGCAAAGCACTCTACTCAAAAGAAGATAAAGCTTAGAAAAAGAACACACCTTGTTCTTAGAGGTTTTACAATCTGACAAAGGGATAAGATCTAAAAAGAGAGATCTGTAATACACTGTATTGAATAATCTGTTAGGGAAGTGTTTAGTGAATCAACCAACAAGATTTAAATATTAACTGCCTGATATATTCTAGTACAATGCTAGGCACCAAAGATATAACTAAAAAATAAAAGAGCACTTGCCTGCACAAAGTTTACTCTCCATAAGGGAGATAATGAGAACATCCATAAGTAGAAAAAAAAATAAATATAAAGTTAACTGGTGGGTGAGGCATTGACAACTGTGGTATTAAAGGGTTAAAGTGGGAAAAAGAAAGTCTTTCTGTAGATTAGGAAGGTCCTAAACTGAGATTTGAGGAATTTAGGGATTCTAAGAAACAGAGACACAGTGGGAGTTCCAGGCATGGGGACAACCAGTCCAAAACATAATAGTAGTTAGAAAGTTTTATGTGAGGAACAGTAAGAAGGCCAATTTTGCTAGATCATAGAATCTTAATAAGATAAGAATCTTATGATTATAGAATCAAGAGGGGGAGTTTTATGGAATAAGGCTGGAAAGATAAGTTGAAAGCAAGTTGTGAAGGGTTTTAAATAACAACAAAAGAAACTACTTGATTCTAGAGGCAATTCGAAGCTACTGGATTTTGCTGAGCAAATATTGTACCTTGGAAAATCATTTTAGTAGTTCTGAGGAAGAAGGATTGAAGAGTGAAGGAAGCAAAGATTATTGTAATACTCCAGTAAAATAATATGAGAACTTGAACTGGGCTGATATATAATAAGTAGAGAGAACAGGACAACTTACAGAGTTGTGGAGGTAGAGTAATGTCCTTCATTCTTGAATTAGACACATCAGGGAGTTGATGCCATGACAAGAACATGAGGTGGATTTAAGTGAGGGTGCTGTGCTAAGTTACCAAGTCTCACTTTCTCCTCTAAGGTCATGTGGGTCCAGGGACCAGATATGAATCAGGACTACTGGAGATGGCCCTGGATGCAAGGTAATCAAACTTAAGAGACTCCTCTCACACAGCTAGTAGTCTGAGGTTGGGTTTGAACTCCCAACCTTCCGATTCCAATTCAGGCCAATCCTATATCCACTGCACCACCTAGTGGATGAGACTTAGAAATGTTTGAATAGGTAGAGTGGAAAAGATGAGACTCCAGGATGACTACAGTTTTGACTCAAAAGTTAGTGGTGCCATCACCTTGGAAAAAGAGAAACCATATGAGCAATAGAAAGTTGAAGGCATGGAGAAGGAAAGGCAGAGAACATTTTTAGGGGATAGATTAGTCCATTATTGAATGTGTAAAGAACATAAAAGAACATAAAAAAGGCACAAGTGTTTGAATTTTATTTGGTAAGCAATAGAGGAACTTAGAAGAAAATGGCAAACCACCTCAGTCTCTTTGCCAAGAAAATCCTAAAATGGGATCCCAAAGGGTTGGGAACAATTGAAAAAACTGATAATATTAAAAAAAAAAGTTGACCCTGAATCTTTTAAAGCAGAGGAATGATATGACTAGAAGAATATTAGGCTGACAGTGAGATCACAGAGTGGAAGTAGGAGAACTTAATAAGTGGTTACTGCAGTAGACAAGCTGTCAATTTATGACAATGGAACAGAGGAGGAGACAGAAGCTAAAGATGCTCGGGAGTCTCAATATGAATCAATAATGTGATTATTGAATTATTGAAATTCTCCAAAGATACCAATGTTATGGCAGAAATATCTCTTGTATTCATGTGGTGAATAGTTGCTTCCAAATATTTATTTACCACAATGCAGAAATTATGGAAATAAAAGGTTTTATTATTATGCTCAAGCATAGTCAGGTCTTAGACTAAGAAAACCTGAACAATAACAAAGAATCTAACAAGGATTTTTATAGGCATATTATGTCAGATGATGGAGAAATAAATCATTTACATATTGCAATCTTGTACATTCCTCTTAGGTCATAAAAATAGAGAATAGATCCATAATCTTATTCTTACTTCAATATCATCAAAGAATAAACTTAGTTCAACAGTGTCATAATCTCTTACATCCTCTAAGGAAATTAATTTTGTCAAACAAACTCTAGCTAAACTACTTTTCTTAGCTTAAATTATCTTTAGAGGATTTACTGATTGATTGAACAGGAATTACTGATTGATTAACTGATTGTGCAGGAAGATTTGCATGTCAGCAATGAGTCAGGGACAATCGAGATTCTTCTGGCTAGCTTATCTAAGGAATGCATAAAATTCTTACATAAATTTTTATATCCTATGGTACAGGATTTGGTCAAGGGAGATTATTATTAACCAGGAGGAATAAGAGGAAATAAAAAATTTCCATAACACCAATGATATCCTAATTGTCAAAGCCTTTACTCAATACTCATTCTCTGTGACCTTCTTTGCTGTCTTTAAAATGATCGATAGCAAGGGGTGGCTAGGTGGCACAGTGGATAAAGCACCTGCCCTGGGGTCAGGAGTACCTGCGTTCAAATCCGGTCTCAGACACTTAATAATTACCTAGCTGTGTGGCCTTGGGCAAGCCACTTAACCCTGTTTGCCTTGCAAAAAAAAAAAAAAAAACAAAACCCCAAAACTATTGATGGCCCTCTTATTCTAAGTCATACTCAGGTACCATGTTTCACAGGGCTCTGTCCTAGTGTCTTCTCCTTCTATACTGTTTTGCTTGACAATTCCATCAACTTCCAAGGATTTAATTACCATCTCTATGCTGATCGATACTTGAATCCACCTGTCCAGCCTTAACCTCTCTGCTGACCTCCAATCTCACATCTCCAATTGCCTTTCTGACAGCTCAAATGTTAGACATCTCAAACTGGATGTTCAGGAGACCCGTTAAAGTCAACATGTACAAAATTCAATTCATTATCTTTCATCCTAAACCCTCCACTTTTGAAAACTTCCCTTTTACTGTCAAAAGCACCTTTGTCTCCAGGTCCCTAGGCTTAAAACCCTAGGTATCATCCTTGCTTCCTCACTATCACTCACCGTATATCACATCCAATCAGCTGCCAAGGTCTGTCAATTTCACTTTTACATCTATCAAATAAACCCCCTTCTCTCCTGTAAAGTTCACCTTTCTTGTGAAAATTCTCATCACCTATCTATACTACTTCGATAGCCAGTTGATTGTTCTTCCCCTTACAAGTCCATCTTCCATTAAGTCATCAAAATTCTTTTCCTAAGTACAGTCAACCATTTAATCCTCATACTCAACAAACTCCAGTGACTATTACTTCCAGACTCAAGTACAAAACCCTTCTTTTACTTTCAAAATCCTTTATAATCTAGCCTGCTCCATCACATCTTTTTTGGTTTTATTGTTCCTTACACCCTACTTCAACACAGACTTTTCTATCAGGACATTTAATCTCTGACTGTCCTATATACCTGGAATGCTTTCCTTTTTTAATCTCTACCATCTGGCTACCCTGGTTTCTTTCAAGTCTCAGCTCAAATGTCATCTTCTAAGGAAGTATGTTTCTTAATTCTAGTGCCTTCTCTCAGTTAATATTTTCCTATTTATTTATCTTCTTTATTTTTTTTGCATATTTGTTTACTTGTCTTCCCCTCCATTGGATTTCAAGCTCCCAGAAGACAGGAACTGTCTTTTGACTTTCTTTCTTTCTTTCTTTCTTTCTTTCTTTCTTTCTTTCTTTCTTTCTTTCTTTCTTTCTTTCTTTCTTTCTTTCTTTCTTTCTTCCTTCCTTCCTTCCTTCCTTTCTCTCTCTCTCTCTCTCTCTCTCTCTCTCTCTCTCTCTCTCTCTCTCTCTCTCTTTCTTTCTTTCTTTCTTTCGGCTTTCTTTTTATATCCAGAATTTAGCCTGATATAAAGTAAGAAATTAATATACTAAAAAAGTTTTATTGACTGACTGACAAGCTGTCAGAAAAGCTAATGTGATTCGAGGTTATATTAGTAGAAATATATAATGTGCAACAAATGACAATTAGCAGACTTTTAAAATTACATTCATTAACTTTATTTTAATCACCTTCATTTTAATTTTATCTTTATTTTAATTACCTTCATTTATGACCATATCCTTTTCTGGAATTGGGAGCCATCCCTAGTAACAAAAAATAAAAAAGAAAGAAAAAAAAGTAGCATAGGAAATCTACGCAATGTAATTAACAAGTCTGTCAATTTATACAATACTCCATTTGCAGAATCTTCCAACTCTACAAGGAAGGAGATATATTTTTCTCTTCTCTTTTTAGGTCATTAGTATTGTACTGTTCTATTTTGGCATTTGTTTGTTTACATCAATGTTGTCAAACTCCAATAAAAGTTCCATGTTGACTTAGAAAACCAAGAATTCGCATTATCTATGTTTTATTCTTTTTTAAAATTTATTTTATAAAATATTTTCCAATTACATCTTAATCTATTTCTTGTCACATTTGAATTCTGGGCCCCATGGGTGTTTGGCACCTCTAGACATGTATGTTATTACATTATTGCTTTATTATTTTCCTGGTTTCATTTCCTTCACTCTATAGCCTTTCATATGAAAAGAATTAGTATAGTCTAATAGATTGAACCTAGACTTTAAAAGAGTGTTTGAATCCCTTCTTAGACATACAGAATGACCTTGGACAAGTCATTTAACTTCTCAGACTCAATTTCTTCCTCTTGGAAATGAAGGATTTGGATTCAATTACCCCAATGGGACCTTCCAGAAAGACATCTCCCTGAGTTCAAATCTGACCTTGAGCAAGTCATTTAATTCTGTTTGCCTCAGTTCCTCATCTGTAAAATGACCTGGAGAAAATCACTGTAATATCTTGTTAAGAAAACCCCAAATTGGGTCATGGAGAGTCAAAAAAAGACTGGGAAAAAAACTCCTCAAACAACAAGGGGCCTTCCAGATTTAAATCTATGATTATTTTTCCATGATTCTCTGAATCCTTCTTATTTCTTACCATATAATAATAGTCCATTAATCATGTGTCACAATTTACTTAGCAACTTTTCCTCTAACCATAACAATCTATTTTGTTTCCAGGTAAAAACAAACATTTTGGTAAGACTTTAATATATTATCATCCATTCATCTGTCTATCTATCTATCTATCTATCTATCTATCTATCTATCTATCTATCTATCCCCCTGTAAGGTAGATAGTAATAAATTATACTTATTCTACAGCTTAGAAAAACTGAGTCCCAGCAATTCATTATTGTCACACAGATATTAAGTATTAAAGGCATAATTCAAAAGTTGGTGGAAATAGTAAAAAAGGGTTGTGTGTGTGTGTGTGTGTGTGTGTGTGTGTGTGTGTGTGTGTGTGTGTTTTGGAAGAGTATGAATCTTTATTAAGTCCCAGGGGTAAAGTAGCAAAAAAAAAATTGTGAGTAAAGAAGATTCAGGGAAGGTTCCATAAAGGAGGTAGCCTTTAAGTCAATCTTTAAAAGAATGGGTAGGAATTCAGCAAGATATCAACTTATACCTGTCTAGTATTCTCTCCATTTCTTAGCCCTATGGCTCTAGCAAAAGAAGTAATTAACCTATTGACCAATGCAATGGTCAGATCATATCCAAAAAGTTCAGTCCAGGAATTAGTACCATATTTTAAGAAGGGTATTGGCAAACTGAAACATGTCTAGGGGAGACATTAGCAATTTATCAAATGAGGAATGGTTGATGAAATTAGGAACATTTTTGCTTGGAAAAGAAAAGTCTAAGAGGTAGGGCACACAGAACATTATTTGAAAATTGAATTCTTTTCATGGGGAAGTAGGACTGGCTATTCTATGTGTCTTCTGTAGGAACATAGCTAGGACCAACATGTGGCCACTACAGGAAGAAATTTTGACTCAATATTAAGAACTTTTAAACAATTAGATAAATATATATTGTTAAACATAATGATCTACTTTGTAAAGGATTAAATTTAAATTTCTTATTATTGGAAATATTCAAAAGAATGCTGGACTACTGATTGTCAAAGACATTGAAGAAAGGATTTGTGTAACTGTTGTGGGGTTCAATTAGATGATTTACAAGATCTCTTCCAGTTTTAGGAATCTTTAATTTGCAGAAGATTACATATGATGTTCATGAACATTTGGACTTTCTGGAAATCCTACTAAGAATTCCACCTATGCTAGAAATATTATTTAACTGATACAAAATTTACTTAAACATTAAAGTACATTGCTATATTCATAGTTTAGTATATAGTGCTTTTTTATAGGCTCCTAAAATATATTCTAAATAATTTTAACTATTACTTTTGTCCAGTAGCTGTAAAGTAATGGAATGAAAAGAACCTAGGAGCAGGATCCACTAGCCTTGGAAGTTTGGGAAAAATACTTCATCTCTTTGTGTTTCAGATACCTAAAGGAAGGAAGAGAGGTAGTGAGGGAAGGAATTGAAGAAAGAAAGAAAGAAAAAAGGAGGAAGTAAGGGAGAGGAGGGAGGAAACAAGGAAACAAGGAAAGGAATGGAGAGAAGGAAGAAGAAAGAAGGGAGAGAGGAAGGGAGAAAGGAAGGAAAGGAGAATAGGAATGGAGGGAAAGAAGAAGAGAGAGGAAGTAAGAAAGGGAGGGAGAAAGGAAGAAGAGAGAGGAAAAGGAAGGAAGAAAACAATCTATTATTATGTGTCTGGTACTTTGCTAGGTAGTTTACAAATCCTTTCCCAATTGCTCCTCACAACTTTGGGAATTGATTCCATTATTATCTCCATTTTACACTTAAGGAAACTGAGGTAAATAGGAGTCAAGTGACTTGTCCAGGGTCACACAGTCAGTAATTGTCTGAGGTCAGATTTGTAAACCATCTCAAGATGGTTTATTTTTAGGAGAAAAATGAGATAGTATATGCAGTTATTTGTAAACAGGAAAGTGCCAATAAAATGGTTGCTTTTATTTTTGTTGAGTAACTAATAGAAGCAGTATTGTTGCTGCTGATTTTTTTTATAACAAAAAGCACACATTGTTTTGAGAACAACCAGGACAACAAGCAATGCAGTTTAAAGAATTACATAGCCAGAAGATTTTTTTATATGATAAGGCTAATTAGGGGTTTCCCAACCTTGATAAAGTCCTCTTGAGATTACCTTTTTGTTACAGGTTTGCCTATGTCTCTTTCTCCCACAGGCTGTATTTCTAGGGGTATAATTGCTCTCTCCAAGTAAAAGAAGACTCATGTGCATAAATTTCTACTCACTGAAATGAGACTATCCCTCTCCTAATTTTAATGCAGATGTGATCCAGGGATAGAGTTACACACACACTCCCCAAAGCAAATGAAACAGGAGATTACACATTAAATATTGCCTTTGGAACCAGGTGCACAGAAACATCCAATTACATAGACAACTCATCAGATCCCCATATGTTTACCACATTGTTTTTTGTTTTCTCTTTAAACACTTGGCAAATTATTCTGAGTCTTTCATTTTTTCTATAATGAGCTGAATATGCTTATTAATAAAGGTTCCTTTTATATGACTAATAGTTGACTCACAAAAACCTTTAGAATCATGTCTAAAAGTTTCTGAACTGAAGTGAACTTAAAGTTCGTGTGAAGGCAACGCTTATTGCAATTCAGATGGCTGTTGCTAGGCATTTGCTAGGAGGTTAAAGACAAGAAAGGGCTCATATATACCAAAAATCTTGCTTTTTGTAGTAATAAAAAAGTGCACTTGTCAATGAGCAAATGGCTAAACAAGTGGTAGTACATAAAAATAATGGGATATTATTATTCAATTAGAAATTAATCTGAAGAATATGGAGAAACAGGAGATTTCATTGAACTGATAGAGTTGAATAAAAAGCACCAGATAAACAAGATACAAAATAAAAACAGCAACAT
This sequence comes from Macrotis lagotis, assembly GCF_037893015.1. NCBI lineage: Eukaryota > Metazoa > Chordata > Mammalia > Peramelemorphia > Peramelidae > Macrotis > Macrotis lagotis. The sequence continues at coordinate 709,256,877 of NC_133658.1, read as the reverse complement.
AGATGATAAGACCACAAAACCAAAATCAAATCCTATTAATACAGTGACCAAATTGGACTCTGGAGAAGAATTGAAAGCATATTCTTTCTTTCTTCTACTGGAATATATAGGTGACTATGACCATGAAATGTTGCCTATGCTATCAGATGTGGTTGGATGAATTGTGATTATTTCTTTGTTACAAGGCTCATTGTGCTTGTGTGAGGGGAAGAGTTTGAATTTGAAAATGACTCTAATGTGAAAACAAAAGGCATCAATCAAACTTGTTAAAAAGAAAAAGAAAATAAATGTTGCTTCTGGTTGTTTAATTCTCTTTTGCTGGATAATTCTCAACCAATGATGTATTATTGGAGGCAAGGAACTGGGATGGATGGAGCCGAGGGGAATGGCATTTTTAATTGGATTATCTATTTAGCAATGTTTTTGGTTTAAGATTTGTAAGAATGGGATAATTGGATTAAAATTGCTACTTAAAGGAAGTAATAGCCTTATCTTAACTAAAGGCAGATAGGTAGCAAAGTGGATAGAGCTCCAAGCCTGGCATTAGGAAGACACATTTCCTTAAGTTCAAATCAGATCTCAGACACTTACTGTGTGACCCCAGTAAAGTCACTTAACACTGTTTGCCTCTGTTTTCCAACTGTATAATGATCTGGAAAAGCCATGACAAACCACTCTCATATCTTTGCCAAGAAAACCCCAAATGAGTCACAAAGAGGCAAATGTAACTGAATAACAACCACCACCTTAACCTAGTGAAAATAATAAAAAAATCATAGATTTTACACTATCTTTTAAAAATTAGTTATTGGAATTAGAGTAACAGTTGCAAAAGAGGATGGGTTTAGATAGATTAAGCAAATTGTATATGCTCTAAGGGGTCTTGGATATAGGTGCATGGCTTTACAAGTACACTTAAGAAACTACAAAATATACCTTAGAGGAACTTCTTAAGCATCTCCAAAATGGGAGAATAAATTTCCATCAACCAGTTATATCTTAACTCTTATATCTTATATATTAACTCTTTGCCATATGTACTTTACAAACTTAAACCCACTTTCTCCTAGACTGTGTATTGTGCTATCAAAAAAGTATCAGATTTGAGAGGTAAGGTTGATGTCTTTTACCAATGATTCTTAGTGTACTAATATTTATTTAATAGTAACACCATGCTAAAAAATTAAATAAGGCTGAAAAAAGGTGTCCTTCAATCTATATTCAGACACCATAAAATCCGTCTTTGATTAGAATGATTCACAACTGATAATTTGGGGGGATATTTTAGGTTGAGTCAGATACAGGTTGATCTCTTAGTATTTAGGTTTCATAGGAAAAAAAGACACTCATGTTATTCCATAGTTAACAAAAAAGAGATTTATTTATCCATAGCAAGAGGCAGATATTCAACATGGCTAGATATTGAGGAAATCTCTAGTTGATTCAGCTGGCTGAAATTGCCTTGGTTGAGTTATCCATAGCAATTCACCAGTCAAGCTTCTGAATGCCTTCAAGAGCATCTCAAAAATGCTTTGTACTCAGGCCACCAGGAAGCTAGGGCAACACCCTAAAACTCAACTCATTGTCTTTTATTTCAAAACTTCCATCTTTCCAAAAATTCCTATTTCTCTCAAAGGTATCACTATCCTCCCAATACTTCTAACTCAGAAACTAGGTGTCATCTGCAACTTCTCACTCTCTTTCATTCCCCCATATTTACACTGTTGCCCAAGCAATTTTACTTTCATAGTACCTCTTTCATAAGGCCCCCTTCATCCTCCTCATCTCCTGCTTACACTATTGCAATATCTCTCCCCACTCCAGTCAGCCCTCTGTCAAAGTGATCTTTGTAAAGTGCATGTCTGACCATTTCATTCACCTACTCAATAAACTTCAAGTGCTTCCTGTCACCTCTTCAAAGCCCTTCATGAACTGTTCCCCCACTCTACCTCACACAACTTTCCAGTTTTCTTATGCCTTAAACATTAAATGTCTGTTTATGCTCACCACGATAATCTCAGCCTCCTGACTAAATTGGCTTCCTTCAAATCCCAGTTTAACTCCCACTTTCTGCAGGAAATCTTTACCAATCCCCTTTAATTCTAGCACATTCTCTCTCTGTAGATAGATGTTAATTTACCCTCTAACTTATTTTGTACATAGCTGTTTGTATGTCTCTTCCATTAAATTGTGAGCTCCCTGAGGGTAGAGACAGACTTTTATCTTTCTTTGTCTTGGAACAGTATTAGGATTGTCTGATAATGTTTTATTAATTGACTGACAGTTCAGTTTCCTGAACTAATCAAGACTTTAGGAATGTCTCAGTACCTTTTAAGGAAAGCTTGGCCTTACTTGCAGGGGGGATTACCACTAAGGATGAGCACACTGATGGGGGGCGGGGGGCGGCGGTGAGGTAGGGGGTTGGGCTGATAACATTAGAGAATCTCATCCAAACTCTTCAGGGAATCCCAAAAATCCTAGAAGAAAATGTAACCTTGTTTTTGTACAAAAGACTCAGAGCTTATCTGGCTACAGATTATAAACTACTCCAGAGCAAGAAGCATAACTATTTAGCAGATTGTGTATTGTTCCCTCTCCAGAACAGTAAATAAGAAAACAAGTTAATTCTTTTTTTTTTAAAGAAAATGGATGGTTTTGCTAAATTCTAGAATTGTTTCTGGATTTAACCTTTCAAACTATGGCTGCCCTACATTTTTATGAAGAAGTTATCATTGGGATTTTTTTCTGATCTTAAATTGGAGCATTAGGGTAGGCTTAGGGTAGTATAGATGGTATAAGGTAATCAGTGTTTGGTTGGAGGTATAGGGAGAGGGCTTGCTGGAGCCTGCCAGAAAAAAGAATCAATTGGTAAAAAGCCTGAAAAAGAATCAATTGGTAAATGCTCAATGTGAGCATACACACATTGGGAGTCAGCAAATGCTATAAATCAGGTTTGATTTTTTTTATTATTTTTTTATTTTTAGATTTACTATAGTAATAGAGAAAATGTTAATAACTCAGATTAAACTTTAAAGAATGTCAAGTGTTCTTTTTTTTCTGCAGACCCAATTAAACATTTGTTTACATACTACGATATGGGCTTATTGGGTCATGTACAGTTAAAAATGTTGGGGTAGGATTAAAAGAGCACTATCACTTTACAAGCCGTATGATCTTTAAATCTTTCAATTTCTCTAATTTGTTTCCTTAATTCTTGGTGTAATCTTCACCAACTCAAAGAAGGAGATTTGGTAACTAGAACAGAGATCTAGCTGAAGCCTCTCCATCCATAAAGATTTACCTGTCCGTAAAGCTTTGTCTTAGAGTAGAACATTTGTTTTCTCTCATTATCTTTCTCTCTCTTATTCTTACAGATGAAGAGACATAAGACCCAGAGAAGTTATTACAGACATTGGGTAATTTTGAGTCTTGTGCTGGGTTTGAGAAGCCCAGCCTCTGCTGTTGCTTGCAAATTGAGTGGGACAAATTGATAGGGAAATTAAATATCAACCTTGTGATCAAAATTATTTAGGAAAAAATTAAATAAAGGTTGTAATTGAGAAGTAGTTTGATTTTGAAGGTAGGAAACTGGTAGATTTTTCTGCAGTAGAAAGGGAGGGGTAATGGTGAAAGAAGGTATTCTCAACATAAAATATATGTCTAGGTCTGAGGAAAGACTCCAAAGTCAAGAATCTAGAGAAATGGATTATTGATCTAGTGATAACAAACTTGAATTCTATCTTCTATCTATTTATCTATCTATCTATCTATCTATCCATCATCTACCCATCCACATGCACATATCCCCATGTATGTATTATGATGTATGTATGGGCATACAAAACTGTCTTGGCAAATGGAGGATAATTGACAGACCTTAACCTCTCAGTTAGGTGGGATGTATACCTCAAGCATGTGAAGGCTTCCCCAGGTAGAATGGGCAGATGAGAACAATTTGTTCCAACAGATGGCTGAAGCAGGTGCTTTAGAGTGCTTAGTACCTGGTCAGACCCTGAAGAGTCAGGATCATTCACTGCATCCTTATCTTTTCTTTTACTGGTTATACTTCCATAGGCTACATAATAAATGCCAGTACTGAAAAGGGTATTGCTTAGTGTTGCAGGAAGTTTGATAAAGTAACGCTTACTCTTTTTTGACACACATGTTTTCATGTGTCTACTACATATACCTTAAAGGATTTGTACCGTGATTGTTTTTATTTTGACTGTATTCCACATTCATGCACAAGTCAAGATATCATCTCATGATGTCATGGTGCACTTCAAAATGAAAGACAAAGAACAAGTATATGTGTGTGTGTAGAATATAATTTTCCCCCAAAGAAGTTCAAAGTATTTTTAGGTATCTTTCAATGAAATATCCATATTATGTAAAAGTATTCAAGACTTAAGAGGCAAAGAAAGTTCATTTAACCTGCTAGAGACTAAGGGGAACCCTGGAAACAGAATTAAGGTTACCTAACTCCCAGGTCAGCCCTCTCTCCATCTTCTAGAGTCTAGACTATATAGTCTACCTAGGTGCCATGCAGTTTTTCCTAAATATTCCTAAAATTGTTAAGTAGTTAATTGTTAAGTATAAATCAGGTTTGATTTTTTATTATTTTCTTATTTTTAGACTTAATAAAGTGATAGAGAAAATGTTAATAAGTTTCTAAACACATACCCCTATTATTCCAAACCCCCATTGTATGAGTAAATGTACATAAGAGTAAAAACCTAGAATAATTTGGTAATAATAGCAACAACTCAGGGAGAATAAGAAAGATACTACTGAGTGACTTTTTCTTTGAAAAGCATCTCATCTCATTTAAAACTTTTAATGTATCTTGAATCCCAAGTTATAAAATGTGTCCCCTATTATGCAGTGCAAATAAGAACAGATGGGGGAGGGAGTTATGTTGGAGAAGGCATTGGAGGGCTACTATGGAAGGAAACATGACTACTCAATGTGTCACACACCACCTCGAAGCTGCTACCAGCACTTCCTCTCTATTTACTGTCTATGCAATCACCACCTAGTACACATTCAGGCTGCAGAAATGGAGCAAAGTTAGAGAGCTTTCAACTGAATAAAAAGCACATCAGTCATTTGGCCAATAAAAGAGAGATCCAAAGGCATTGAGCATTCCATGAAGCAATGTCATATGGGGGAAAAAAAACTGACTGCACAGTCAGAGGAACCCCATGGGACATCTCTCTAATGCTTACAATCTATGTGACCTTGGGAAAGTCACTTAATTTTTGTTACCCTCAGCTTCCTCATCTGCAAAGTGAAAAAGAGAGTTCTAAATCTATGGTCCTAGCATTTATTAATTGACTGAACAACTAAACTAACCTAGGAAAATGCTCATTGCTTTTATAAATTACTCAGAGGTAGGTGGATATCATCTTCTTTAACTACAATATTCATTTATCATGAAAACTCATAGAGCATCCTCTGAGTCACTAGTCTGCATTTCTCAGTCTCCAGCCCCAACCTCCCTCTAGGAGTTTCTATTCTAGAAAGGCCACATTGGTGGATATATTAGATGAGTCAACAAGTATTTACTGCGTGCTCATGAGGTACTTAACATTCAAGTGTTCTGTAGTATTATAAGATATTTCAAAGTGTTTGGAAAATATGCTGGTACTCCTACAGTCTTCTGTGCTGAGGTTAGGAGGGGACAAAGAGAGAGAGAGAGAGAGAGAGAGAGAGAGAGAGAGAGAGAGAGAGAGAGAGAGAGAGAGAGAGAGAGAGAGAGAGAGAGAGAGAGTGAACTGAAATTTCCTGTGACTTAACTTGCAAATATGGCATATATAATCTTAGAATCTCAAAATTAGAAGGGTTCTTTGGCATCATCTAGGACAGTGATCAGTTCTCAAATTTTTGATATCAGAATCTCTTTTCACTCCTAAAAATTATGGAAGACTCCCCCCCACAAAAAACTTTTATCTGGATTATAGGTATCTATATTTACTATTATAAATGAAAATGTTTTACTATTATTATGAAGGGGGGCAACTGAGTGGTAAAGTAAAAAAGTGATCTGAAGTCAGAAAGACTCATCTTCTTGTGAGCAAATCTGGCATCAGATACTTGCTAGCTGTGTTATCCTGAACAAGTCACTTAACTCTGTTTGCCTCAGTTTCCTCATCTGTAAAATAAATTGGAGAAGGAAATGGCAAATCACTCTAATATTTCTGCCAAGAAAACCCTAGTTGAAGTCATGAATATCTGGACACAACTGAAATAACCGAACAACAGCATCATTATGAAAATAGTTTTTACCTTGCAGACCACCTGAAAAGATCTCAAGGACTTCCAGAGGACTCTTTCCACATTTTGAGACCATTCCCTATAGGAATAGACTTTTCTCTACAACATGCCCAAAAGGACATCACCCAAGTTTCCCTTGAATATTAATAATAAAAATTATAATATTGCTAATCTATTATTATTTTATACTATTTTAAAGTACTCAAAACTCCTCATATATGTTGTTAGATCCTTATAGCAATCTGGTGAGCTAGATACTATTACTAATTCATTTATAGATGAAGAAACTGAATGTGAGATTAAGTGACTTGTTCAAGATAGTAAGTGTCTGGGGCACTTCAAATTCAAGCCATCCAGGCTCCAAGTCAGTACTATCTATCTTAACTAGTAGACCAACTACCTTGCAAGTCAGCTTATTTCACTTTGGGAGAGTTCAAATAATTAAGTAAACATTTTCCATATAGCCAGGTGAAATCTTCCTTTATGAAACTAAGGCAGAGAGACCTAGAGTAAGGAAGACCTGAGTTCAAATCCAGTCTTTGACACTTATCAGATTGTATGAACTTGGGCAAATCATCTAACCTCTATTTGCCTCCACTTCCACTTCAACTCCAACTGCAAAATGGGGATAATAGCAGCTCCTACCCTCCACAGTTGTTATTAGGATAAAATGAGATAATGTTTGTACAACATTGAGTACAATGCCTGCCATGTAATAAGCACTTAACAAATGCTTCTTCTTTTTCACCTCACTCTTTCTAGTTCTGCCTTCTGGGGCCAAGCAGAACATGTCTGGCTTTACTTCAGTATGACAACCCTTAAGATTTTTGATGACACTTATTGCCCTCTTATCTTCTCTTTTCCTGGTTACACTTCCATAGGCTACATAATAAATGCCAGTCCTGAAAAGGATATTGCTTAGTGTTGCAGGAAGTTTGATAAAGAAATGCTTACTCTTTTTTGACACATGTTTTCATGTTTTTACTACATGTACCTTAAAGGATTTGTGCCATGATTGTTTTCATTTTGACTGGATTCCACATTCCCTAACTTGAAGAAGAAGCAACAGCTGCTGTGGCAGATTATGAAAATCACGATGCCTTTCATCCTTCATCTCTGCTATTCCTATTCCCCTCCCTGTTTGCATTGAGGTCAGTTAGGATTAGGATAATTTACATAATTTCAGAGTCCACTTTAGGGATCCTGAAGCCTTTTAACTCTTCTTTGCCTAATGGCTCCAAGAAAATTTTTTTGGATCAGTGAAAGAAATGCCCTAGAGAGATTTGTATGAACCAATGCAAAGGGGGAAATAAACTCTGGGAAAAGAGTTCATGCCTCGACTACAATAATGTAAATGAAAACAATACTAAAAGACAGTTAAACTCATAATACCTGCAATATTCAATCTTAGTTCCAGGGAATACACTTCCTACTTTTTTTCACTAAAGAAATAGCCAACTACAGCAAAAGAGTATTACAGGTGCTATCCACTATGATACCGTCAGAAGTGCTTTCTTTGTTGATTTTTTGATACAGAAAGGATTCAGTGAGGGAGAGGTTATACTAGAAAATGGCTGTCATCAAAAAAACCCCAAAGTCATCAATAAAACTTTTAAAAATGCATCCAGACTATAATGATTTCCAAAGCAAAATAATAGAAGAAACAATTGGACATGCTTTCCAAAAAGACAGAAGGGACAACAAGACATTAAAAAAAAAGAAGCACCCAAGTTTATTTGAATACAGGTAAAATATTCGAGTTATGTCAAATGAAAACAAAATGGCAAAATCTATTTAGAGCAGGCAGTGTAATAGTCTTATTTTTCTCCTCATATGTCTCTCCCCTTGCCTGACCTTTTATGGTCAATAACATAAAACCTCCTGCAAAAAGTGGAGTGTGGGGAGTGTATAAACTGTAAATGTCTTGTAAAATTCCCTTTGAATAGGAATTGAATCTAAGGGTCCAATATTCTTTAGAAGATTTCATTCTAGTTTTTGCCTAAGTTCAGTGTTTTATTTTCTGAAAGGAAATAAAGTGGTCTGTTCAAGGGAGAAGCCTTAGGGAGGGTGTTTGCCCCTAAGCAAAACAGCTGTAGTTCATCTACTCATCCATCCATCAATAAACATCTTATTCATATATATAATATTTATATTATAATTTACAATTATATATATATATATATATATATATATATATATATATATATATATATAAGCCTACTATGTATCATCTTTGGGGATACAAATAGAGGCAAAGGATATTCCCTGCTATTGAAGAGTTTTACAATCTAATGAGGGAGGCACAAGGCAAGCTATAAGCAGGATAAGTAAGAAATAATTCATGGAGGGAAGGCATTGGAATTAAGAAAATTGGGGAAGATTTCCTTAAAAGGTTGAATTTTAGTTGGGACATAAAGGAAATCAGTAGTCAGAACCCAGAAGGCAAATGGAATAGTAGTTTATATTTGTGTAATGCATTACAATTTACAAAATACTTCCCTCATAATGACCTCTGTGAGGTTGATTATACAAGTATTATCACCCCCATTTTACAGATGAGGAAACTGATGTGCAGGGAGGTGAAGTCATGCGACTAATTAAGTGACAGAGTCATAAACTCATGATCTTGAGTCTCTGATCCTTTACTCTTTCTTGTACATCATCCTGAATCTAGATCTCAATAGCAAAATAAGATCAATTCTAGTTCAAAGAAAACCCCTCTTTGTTTCTGTGTGGGTCTGCACTATGGAAATGATGCTGCTATTAATTCAAAGCTTTCAAGTCTGGAGGAATGGAAGACTAACACTCTGTAGTCTGTTAAACCAAAGGAACTTTGGGAGTGTAGACAAACACAATCTGGTTACATTACAAAGGCATTATTCACACTAATGAATCACTTTCCTTGGCTTGCAGACAATAGAATCAAATAAGTGATATCAGTGACCTGAATGAAGTTCTTGGCCCTAATATAGGCCTAGTACCTGATTTAAAAAATAGACACCTGTTCTGGGGGTGGAGCAGGGAGGGAGAACAAAAGTAGTCTGGATAAAAGAAGTGGTAAAGAATGGTTTTTTAGTAATAGAGAAACTATCTAAATGGTATTTATATCAAATACAGAAACTAAATGCTATCATGTGGCAAGTCTTCTCAAAGGACTGGGTTACACTGCATGCAAAGAGTTGGTACAATAAAGGTTCCTTGAAGGCAGCAATTCCTAGGTCATAATTGCCAAACCCAGTCCTTTTACTTTAATAAAGTATTTCTCATTCTGTTCTTCCCCACCATGACTATTAACCAATTGAAATGATCTCAATAATTGCTTACATCTATATAGCACTTTACACTTTACAAAGTGCTTCATAGTCTTTGTTTCATTTGATTTGGGGCTAACAGCAACCCTGAGAGAAAGGAAAATGAGTCTGAGAGAGGTTAAGTGGTTTTCCCAGAGTCGAATAGCTGGTAAGTGTGAGAGGCAGTATTTAGACTTAGATTCTCTTGACTTCAAGTTCAGAACCATAGCTGAAGGCTATACAAAATAAGCAAAGAACAAGTAAGTGTAACTGGGTCTTTTGGGAGTTTACAATGGAAAACAAACGCAAGGAAATAGACAAACAGACAAATAGAGACAGAGATAAATCATTCAGTCTATGCATATATATATATACATATAGACATACATATATTGTTAAATGCATATCTACATGCATGTACAAACATATCTTGAGATATAGAAATCAATATACATATAGATCTATGTATAGATTTGTAAATGTGCATCCATGTAGATATATATGTATATATGAATAAGTGTATATGCCTGCATGTATATACATACACATATAATATATGAATGATTATGTTTATCCTTTGTTCAGGAAGAATACCATGACCTTAGGGAGGTGATGTTGTGACATGCATGTGAATTGTATTTGAGTGAGGGGGTGCTGTGGTAAGTCACCAGTCTCACTTTCTCCTCCAGAGTCATATTAGTCCACTGGTTGAATATGAATCAGGATGACAGGAGATAGCATAAAGAATCTACTGACATACACTACAGCATTGATCCTACCCTTCAAATTAGGAGAACTAAAAAATATTTCAGTGTGCAGGCATACCTATGATATGTATGGTTCAGATACACAAACAAAAGAGATACTGTGCTATTTACAGAGTTAAACTAGATAATTTCCAGTCTTCTTGAGCAAGACATTTAACTGTTTTAGTGTAAAATACCTAGTGTGCAGGGTGTTGGCATACTCTTTCCCATGAATAGGTACTATTTCTGGGCTCACACAGAGAAGATTCATGATCTAGGATAAACCTGATCCCAAAGTGGGGAGCTGGGCTCTTCTTGTACTTTTTGGACTTATTATACACCTTTTCCACTTATCCAGGAGAAATGTATTAAAGTTTAAATTTGACTTCTTCATGTTCAAATAGATTAACAGTGTCTTTTTAGATAGGTGTTCACTGTACAAAGTAAATCAGGTGAAGGACTGCTATTTATTTCCTCACCACAAAAATGTTTAAAATGCAAAAAATTCATAAACACACATTAATAAATACTCAAAGCAAATACAATATAAGTACAACTACCCATCATTTTACTATACTCCATCTGGAAATTGATATTTAAAACATTAAAATATGCAGAGTTTTGTGGGATTGCTAAAAAAGGCATTCCAACTTCACCTTAGACCTGTACAGTCTAAGTAGCTTTGATATCAATATTCTCCAGTTAGTCAGGACATAATTTGGCCTTCTTGGCAGTGTTCTCCTTCAATAAATTATTGCTTAGGTAAAAAGGAAAATAACCTATATGTTTTCAATTATAACCAGCTTTCTTTGTGGTGACAAAGAACTGGAGATTGCAGGAATGCCTACCAATTGGGGAATGGCTGAACAAGTTGTGGTATATGATTGCAATGGAATACTATTGTACTATAAGAAAAAATTAGCTCAAAGATCTTAGAAAAACATGGAAAGATTTGCATGATATAAGGAAGAGCAAAATTTGTAAACCAAGAGAACATTTTATATAGTAACAGCAATATTGTTTTAAGAATGACTTTGAGTGAAAAAATAAGTTCTTTTGACTCTTATAAGTACCCAAATTATCTATAGAGGACATGAACAAAGATTCTATCTGTATCCAGAGAATGAACTAAGTATATATGGAATAATTTTACATATATGCATACCTATTTGTGTCTAATGGTAGCTATCTCTAGGTTGGGATGGGGGAGGGTAGAAAAAAGGAGAAAGAAAAAAGATCTTTACATGATAATTTGAAAGGAATAGCAGATTGTTGCAGTTTCATTTTCAATAGTCTTTCTTACTGTGCATGTTACAGAATTGTTTGTTTTATTCCATAAATACGTATTAATGTAATTAAAAAATAAAAAGGAAAAAATAAATTATTGTCAAGAGAACTGCCTCCTGGACAACCAGAACCTGGATCCTAGAGTTCCCTGTATCTTAAGCTGAAATCTAGGAACATCCTTCTCAGGATGGAGGTACTCAGGAATAGAAACAAAACAACTGAGCTAACCAGAGATTTGAAAGTTCAGTTCAGGTTCACCTATAAGGCTTCTATGGATGTCAGGAAACCTCATTTCCAACTCCAACTTTGTCCCAAACCAGCCATATGATCTTGGACTAGTTATTCTATATCCTTTTTTTGTAAATTTTTTAAAAATTATAAATAAATACAAAATGAGAAAAAAACAACCAAAAACATTGTCATGTATGCAGCATACCATAAGAGAAGATTCAATATAAAACAATTTCCATTTCAAGAAAACCCATATAATAAATACTACACATTGTTTTCAAGCTGCCCAGCTTTTCTTTGCTTCCTTGTTAGATGTTTTTGTTGTTGTTGTTCTCTGTTGTGTAATTTTTTTCTTTATTTTTTTCTCTTCCCTGCCCATCTTCCTAAAGAAGGCTATAATTAAATGTGGATATATGTATGTATATATAACTATATATATATATATATGTATTTATATATATACATATATATATATATACACACATTCACATATATGTATACACATATAGGTAGCTATTGACCTAAGCAGATCCATTCACACACACACACACACACACACACACACACACATGATTGTATTATGCTTACTATGTCATTTGCTTTTCTGAAGGTGGATAGCATCTTTCTTTGCAGATCCAAATCTTTCCATGTTTTTCTAACTTAATCAGCCCTTCATTTCCTATCCACAGTAATATTTCAACCCAATCATATCCTATATGAGAGATTGTCTATGAAAATTTTCCCCCAATTTTCTGCATTCCTTCTATTCTTGGCTATATAGGTTTTATTTATACAAGAAAATTTTCATTTCAAATAATCTAAATTACCCTTACAATGCTCTCCCTTATACTATAATTTAAGCTCTGATACTACTGAGCCTACTTCCTTTACAATTTACATCTTTTTTCCTGGTTTCCTTGACATTTCTGACTTTTTACTCTTCCAAATGAACTTTTTAATTATTTTTTCTAACTCAGAAAAATAATTTTTAGTAATTTAATTGGTATTACATTTATTAAAAAGATTAGGTAAAAATGTCATTTAAAAAACTGCATTGACTTTACTTGCCCATGAACAATAAATATTCCTTCAATTATTTAGTTATGAACTTATTTGTAAAAAAGTGTTTATATTTTTGTTCATATAGTTCCTGTGTCTGTTATAAGATATTCTATCTCTGAACTTTTCTTTTCTTATTTGAAAAAAATGAAGTTAGACTGGACTCAATCTGTTGGCCATGAATACCTCTAGGATTGTATAATTTATTGCAAGTGATATGAGAACCCATATGTGAATCTATGCAGAAGCTCTAGACTTGGAATCAGGAATACTTAGGTTCAAATCCTGCCTGTAAGATTTATTAGCCCTGGGTCCCTGAGAAACTCTCTAATCTTCAATCTCTACTTTGTAAAATGAAAATCATAGCACATGTGGATTGAAGGGAAACTCAAATGAAATAGAATATGTAAGGTGCATTGCAAATTTTGTGGTGCCATATAAATGTCAGCTACTATTATGTACACCAAGAATTGTCATACATTTTACAAACAGCCAAAAGCTATTTAGAGTGAATCTACATGATGAACTCAAAGTGTAGAATAAAGCATATTATTTTTACTTCATTTTTCTTCCTTTTATCCAACATATCAAATATGTAAATATATTTTTCATGATTTTGCATGTATAATGAATGACATTTTTTCCTGCCTTCTCAACAGGTAAATCCTTCCAGTCTGGAGGGAGGGAGAGAAATTGGAAGTCAATTTTTTTAAAGGCATGCTAAAAAAGTAAAAAATAAACTGAAAAATATTTAAGAGTACATAAACTATTATATGGGGTTTGCACTTTTTTTAAATTTAAAAAAGCAATAAGATTAGAAAAATTTGGAAATCACAAAACTAGATAATGTCCAGTGTCCATCTCAAATCTGGTGTTTGATGATCCTAAAAGCCCTTGCCACCACAGTGTTGAAGCATTTAAAGTAATAAGAAACCCTTGACAAACAGCAGAACACAGATTGGAGAGCTGACCCTTAAGCCCAAAAGATCTGGGTTCAAGTCTTGATTCTGACATGTACTGGCTGTGTGACCTTGGACATAGTGCTCCCTGGGACCTACTTTCTTAAACTGTATGTTAAAGAATTCATCTATGTTTTCAGAAGAAGTGACTTAACAGGTGACTCCTACAGAAGTGAAATCATAAATCTAGGATGGAAAGTAAGGCCTTGAGAAAGAGAAGAAAGAGATCAGAAAAGGTAATGGGAGAGGCTACAATCCATTCAGTGAGCTGTCTGCTCTGTGGAAGGGACAGAGATGGATGCCTGGGATTATTGGCAGTCATCCACTTGGACGGCTACAAGTCAAAAGAGCCGAAGTTGAATACTGCCTCTCATATTTACTAGCTGAGCAGACCTGGACAAGTTCTATCAGGCACAGCTACTTCATCTGCAAAATGGGAATAAATATAGTCCCTATTTCATAATGTTGTTTTGAGAATTAAGTGAGATTAAAAAATGTAAAACTCTTTAAAACTTCAGTTGCTCTATAAGGGTTATTTATTATTTTTGGTAGTGGTGTTAACACAGAAAGGACTCTTATAGAATTTAAAGATTATATTCTTTCCAGAAGAAAGTAAGAAAGTGAAGCAAATTGAACTTGTACCCAGACATATAATGGGCACACACTAGGATACAGTGGCTGATGGATCAAGAAGCTAGGAGTGAATGTCCTAATGAGAGCTAGGCACCCCCACAACCAAAACTGACACAAAAAGAAAGTGGCAAAGGTTTGAAGAGGTGTGGGAAAGGAGGTCCTTTAATGAATGCATTGTTGGTGTAGCTGTGAATTGGTCCAGCTACTCTGTGCTCAAAAATTTACTAAACTGTGTATATTCATTGATCCTGAAATATTATGGATAAGGCTATCCTTAAAAAGATCAAAGAAAGAGGCAAAGGACACACACACACACACATATTATAGCAGATCTTTTTGAGGTGTCAAACAATTGGAAACTAAAGGAAGTGACTATCAATTGGAGAGTGGCTAAAAAAATTATGGTGTATGAATATAATTGAATACTATTGTGCTATAAGAGATGATAAAGAGGACAGTTCCAGAGAAACCTAGGACAACATACATGAACTAATACAGAAGGAAATAAACAGAACCAAGAGAACAATTTATATAACATTGTAAAAACCAATCATTTTTGAAAGGTTTAGGAAGTATGTGCAATGGAATAACAGACATTACCTTCCCTTCTAACAAAGAGATTATTGGACTCAGGATGCTGACTGACACATATTTTTTTGGCCAAGTGGACTTTGGTTTTACTTGACAAATGTATATTTGCCACTATGAAGTTCCCCACCATGGGTAGGGGGAAGATAGGTGAGAGAGAAGATAGATTTTTTAAATTTAAAAATAATAAAATTAATGTTTTTTTTTTTTTTTTTTTTTTTTTTAGTTTTTGCAAGGCAATGGGGTTAAAGTGGCTTGTCCAAGGCCACACGGCTAGGTAATTAAGTGTCTGAGACAGGATTTGACCTCAGGTACTCCTGACTCCAAGGCCAGTGCTCTATCCACTGTGCTACCTAGCTGCCCCTATAAAATTAATTTTTAAAGAAATAATGAGGGGAACACTTTCAGAAAAAAAATTGGAAGACATTCTGCAAACTGATGAAGAGTGAAGAGAGAAGTACTTGGAAAGCAATTTATACAATAACAACAATGGTATAAAAACAAACAACTTTGAAAGAATTTAGGAACTCAAATCATTGCAAAGACCTATCAGGATTCTGGGGCACCCATGATGTCCTGGATGATGATGATGATAATGAAGATGATGACACAGTCAGTTTACATACTTCCTGACCAAGAGATGATATACTCAAGGTGCAGAATGAAACATACATACTGTCAATGGGAATTTATTTTGCTTAACTAATGCATATTTGTAAAAAAAAAAAAGATTTTTTTCTTTTCAGAAGATGGTAAATGAAGGGAGAAGGAGGGAGGGAGGGAGGGGAGAGAGAGAGAGAGAGAGAGAGAGAGAGAGAGAGAGAGAGAGAGAGAGAGAGAGAGAGAGGATAAAGGTTTAATAATTGAAAACATTTATATAAAGAAAAAAAAGAACTGAACATCTTCACCAGAATAAGACCCAAGACCAGCAGCTGTTTGATGTCACTTCTATTGTTGTTTAGGGACTAGTTGTACTATTATGAGGTCTGTGCCATCAAACCTTTCAAGCAACGATAAGACCAAATTAAACATGTGAAAAGGAATATTCTCATCTGTCTGGGATGTCTGAGCTTTATGAGCACATAGTGCTTTTGATGAAGAAGCCAGGGGGGGATTGACTTCCATGAAATACAAGCTATCCAGGGTCATTGCCATCCCACATAAATAGAACAATAGCATTCTTCTTTTTAAAAAAAATGTAATAGTAGTAGCACTCTTTTTTTTTCATCATGAGACTTAGGTTTTTAAAGTCTAAAGTTTTTAGGGTCTGATCAAGGTCATTGTTGAAAAAGGGACTGTAGGAACCTGAGGAAAGATACAGAGCTCTCCCTTCTTCCCTTCCACACAAAGTACTAGGGAGCTATCAGATTGTAAACAACATTCATTATGTCAACTTCCTGGTCAGAGCTTTGACACCCTCCTACCCCACCCTCACCCTCCTACCCCACCCCACACACATACAATTTTTTTTAGTTTTACAATTTTTTTCCCTTTACATCTTGGAAACTTGGTTGAGCCCTACAATTTGCCCCTGCCTGACAAGCACTGGGGAGTGGGTGTAGTAGAAATTTGATATCCACTGAGTCAACTCTGCTTTTCAAAAACACAATATGTTATTAAACAAAATCCTTTTCTTAATGCCGAACAACAGAATAGCTGGGGTTTGGATGGCTTTTTTTGTTTAGGGTTTTTTTGTTTTTGTTTTTTTTTTTTTTAGGAGAAAATAGTGCATGTGATTAGTCCACTTCACAAGCTTAATCACCTGCCAAGGTTTATTGTGGGTTGGCTTTCTTCTCCCCCCCTCCTTCAAATACCAATTTTTGAGTCACATAATGGCAACATTTTGCTTTAAAAATGCTAACTTCTCTTCTGTTGGTACTTCTGCTGTTATTCAAAAACAGCCAAATGGATGTTATTGAAATTGGGTCCAAAAAAAGGTTAAAATTGCTCCCCAGCTGGGCCTGAGACCCTGTGTGCCAAATTTCAGCCTAAAGAAAATTCTTATATTTGAGTCACAGTGAGCAGCTGAAAATATGAGGTTTGGGGTGGAAATGCTAACAGACTCTTAACTATCATTTTGCAAACCATGTGATTAGAGCACAATGCAACCCTCCTCTGGAGCAACTATCTGGCAAAAGATACAGAAACAAGCCGTCTCTGCCCTCAAGTTCTGCATTTACAAGCTTCTGCTATATTAGCTGCCTGCAGGGGTAAACCTGGCAACACATTTTCCATTTTTGCTGAGCTCAAAGGGAGGGTGTCACATCAGTGAAGTTCTATGAAAGGGAGGGGGAGGATGAGACTCATTCCTTTCTAAACCTCTGTGGAACACCAGGTTATGGTCACCTTTGCCTGTTCGGAGAAATGTTATCTCCAAGACAGGCTCAATTCCATCCAAATGAATTGTTTGCCACTTCTAATCCCATTGGCTCAATCGCCCTTATTTCCATTCCAGGTTGGCAAAAAAGGGGGGGATGCTTTGCTTGGCTGCATTCATCAGCCATTCAAAAGTGGACTGGATCCCTCCTTGGTAACATTTGTGGCAGCAAAAATGTTTGGGCTCCAGACATTTAGCTCATATACCAGTTGTCCAGATGCCAAATGCAGGTATAAGCTGGAGAGTCTCCTCCATCCATGACTTGTGTGGCTCAAAAGGGCATTAACAGCATTTCTTGGGCACTGCCAAAAGTGGCTATTCTCAGAATGAGCTATTTATGTGAGTCATTGCAGACAGCCCTGCCTGGAGGAGGAGGATGGTGTAATGGAAAAGAACACAGGTCCAGGAGGTGGAATATCTAGGGGCTAGTTCTGGTCCAGCCACTCTTTGCACTGCAATTTGGAGCATGTCAAGCCAGGCAGCTAAAGCTGAGAGACTAGAACATTGGTTCTGGAGTCAAAGGAACAGGCATTCAAATCCAAATGCTTTTACTTCTGTTGTTTTTCAGTTGTGTTTGATTCTGTGACCCAATTTGAAGTTTTCTTGGCAAAGATACTGGAGAGGTTTGCCATTTCCTTCTCCAGCTCATTTTACAGGCGAGGAAACTGAGGTAAATAGGATTAAGTGACTTGCTCAGGGTCACACAGAGAGAAGCTCTCTGGAGTCAAAGGACCAGGGGTTCAAATTCTAGTTCTTTTGCTTAGTATTTGCTTTACTTAGCTGTCTGTTTCTTCTTCTGTAAAATGAGGGAGTCTGAGTGAAGTCAAAGTCAAATTCAGATAGAAATCCTGAAACTAGCAGATTGACTTAGATATTAACCTTATGTCTATGTTCTATTTTTATTTATTTTATTAAATATTTCATAATTACATTATAATCTGGTTCAGCCCTACAAGTGGCATTAGGCTGCAAAATTGACACCTCTTCACTAGATGATCTAAGTCTCCTTATGTATCTAATTCTCTTATAGTATTACAGGTGAGTGAAACTACATAATTTTACAATCTACTACTGTGCCTCCAAGTGAAAAAAACAAGTAAACCCAAATTAGAAAATGATTTATTTTATTCCTGAAACCTCTTCTAGCTCTGAATTCTAATCCAAAGTGATTTTAAATCACTTACTCTTTTTGAATTTGTTTTCTCATCTATAAAATGGGAAAAATGATATCTCCCAATTCTTATTTTGCAGGGTGTGGAGGATCATATGTAATAATGTATGTAAAAGGTTGTTCTAAAAGTAGAAAATTTCAAATATGTATGTGTGTGTATATGTGTATGGCACAATTTCTAAGAATCAAAAAAATAATTTGAGAGCCCAAAGGAATTCACCAAAGATATTATAGCAATAATGTACAAATAATCTTAGTAAATGATATGACCAGATTTAAAAGAGAAGATTCATCACACTGGAATTGTATGACCATGATCACTAGAAAATCAATCAGCCAATAAATATTTATTGATGGCTTGCTGCCCTGTTGCTCAGTGCTATAGAAAATAAATAATTTGTGAACCCTCTTTTCATGGAGCTAATAGTTTAATTTAAGAGGGAAAGCATATGAAACATTTAGCAATATAAAACAACATATGATTAAGTAATACACATTTTAAAGGCTATAATTCAGAAAAGAAATCAGTCAAGGTTGAAGTATTTTGGGAAAGTTTTTTGGAAAAGGTGGGTCTTGAGGTGGGTCATGAAGGAGCAACAAGAATTTGAAGAAGCTTAGAGAAAGAGGTGTTTCAGATTCATGTAAACAATGAGCAAAGTCTCAGGAGTGAGAATGAGTGTGGCATGTGGATGGGACAGTGACACCAGCCTGATCAGAGCAGAATATCAAATGAGTTTTTTAAAAAAATTCATTAGATTTAAATTGTAAGGGTCCTTCAAGATCAACTGATCCAACCCTCTTATTTTTTTTAAGATTTTTTTCAAGGCAATGGAGTTAAGTGGCTTGGCCAAGGTCACATGGCTAGGTAATTACTAAGTGTCTGAGGTTGGATTTGAACCCAGGTACTACTGACTCCAAGGCCAGTGCTCTATCCACTGCACCACCTAGCCGCCCCCAACCCTCTTATTTTTACCAATGAGGAAACTGAAATGAAGAGAGTTTAATGGACTTATCTTGGGCAGTACAATTGTACCAGCATCAGACCTAGATTCTTAGCTTATAAACACAGCATTCTATATAGTTGGCATAAGAGAACAACATGTGAAAAACTAAATTACACAAAGAAAAATGACTAGACCTCTGAATTCAGTGATATAAGAAATTCTGACTACCAATGGAGGGTTCAATTGCAAGCTTCTCTGCAATTTATCATTTTAGAGAGCATAGATAACTCACTCACTTTCAACTTAGTTGGAACTTATCAGAAGCAGGATTTGAACCCAAGTTTTCTTGGCCCTGAACTCAATTTCTCTATCCCTTAACTCTTACTGCCTCTCAAATACATAGAAAAGCTAGAAAAAATTAAAATAAGGAAGTCAATCAGGCAGGAAAAACATTCCATTCAGTAATATAAAAACACTTTGCCAGACACTATAGAGGAATCCGGAGATCCATGAAATATTTTTAAAAAATTGATGAACTATTTCAATATAATTGGTTTCCTTTTAATCCTATGTATTTAGTCTTATGCATTTACAAATATTACTCTGAGAAGGGGTCTCTAGGTTCCACCTGACTGCAAAGGACTCATGCCACAAAAAAGGTTAAGAACTTCTGATTTGAAGAGATACAAAAGAAATAATGGGTACAGTTCCTTTTCTTGAAGTGTTGTCCTACAGTAGAGTTGGTCCCTGGTTCTTAGAGCTGGCTATTGAAGGAGCAGATGACTCAGCCATAGTTATGTAGTAAATGTATCCCATATATGCACATATTGCCTTATAATGGGTTTTCACTTCCTAATGGGATAGAGATGCTAAGAGGAGTAAGTGGTGGGAAGGACCCTAAACTTTGTGGGAATTGCCTTGAGAAAGTCTTGCTCTTTCTGCAGATTATAATTGGTTCCCTAGGCTCATCTTCTGGGTTAGTGTATCTGGATCTAAAACATCAAAGTGATGAAAAACCTGGATAAAGCCTGGGAGTCTCCTTTCACGAGAGTCTGCTTTGTTAAAAATAAAAAAAGATCCTCCTGGGGAAGGACTGGGTTGTGGGGGAGGGGAGGATATGATTATGGTATTGATAACTTTGATCATCTTCTATTCAGATTAAGGATCAATTATGAAGTACTTGCTATATGCAAGACCCTTTGTTAGGCACCCAGGCCAAATGAAAATCAGTCTCTCTCCTCAAGAAGCTTATATTACATTAGATTGTGAGCTCCTTGAATGCAGGGATTACTTTTTACCTTTCTTTTTCCCCCAGTGCTAGTTATATAGTAAGTGATTAATCAGTGTTTATTGACTGACTGACATTCTAATGGATAGATTCATTTTATATCTATCTGTCATCTATCTATCTATCTATCTATCTATAGATCAGCATCTATATGAGAATTGGAGAAGAGAGAAAACAATATTAACAGATAGGGATACAGGAAAAGGTTTTCCCATAGAAGATATCACCAGAAATGAACCCTAAAGGAAGTCTCTAAGAGGCAAAGGTGCAGGGGGCTTACATTCTAGGCACTTAGGACACCTTGAGCAAGATCAAATGCCAGATTCAGGGAATAAAGTTTTCCAGTTTGGATGGAACACAAGGTTGAGTGAAGGGGTGTGATATGAAATAAAGTCTGTAAAGGTGTGCTGGTTGCTCTTGTTGGTCCTTTGTTCTAGAAAATTACCAATGACATCAGGAAGTGATGTCTTGACTTGCAAGTAAAATGAGTTTAAGTGAGACAGAGCAGTGCAGTCATCAGTCTCTTTCTCTTTATCAGTCATTGGAGTCTAGTAGCCCAGTAAAAGTATGATGGAGTCAAAGAATAGAGACTGAAGTTAAGGATAGAGATAGGGCTTTAAAAGTCAAGTTAAGGAATTTGTGTTTTTTCCTGGTTAGTTAAGGGGAGCCCTGGAGGTTTTGTCTGAGAAAGTGATAATACTCATACCCAAGTTTTAGGAACATTATTTTGAATTTAGGAGAATTATTCAATTTTAAAATACATTAGAAGGTGGCTATTGCATATGGAGGATCAGTTAGAGAGGAGAGGCTAAAAGCTGGGAATCTCCTTAGGAGGCAATTTCATTAATTTAACTGAGAGGTGATGAGCACCTGAACCAGGGAATTAGGATGGTGGTTGTGTGAGTAGATAGAAGGGGACAAAGCATACCTTTTGATGCAGCAAAACCACTACTAGGTCTGTATCCCAAAGAAAACACAAAAAAGGGTTAAAAAAACCCATACTACAAAAATATTCATAACAGTTCTTTTTACAGTGGCAAAGAATTGGAAAAATGAGGGAATGCCCATCAATTGGGGAATGACTGAAAAAATTGTGGTATATGAATTTGATGGAACACTATTGTTCTATAAGCAATCATGAGGGATGGGACTTGAGAACAGCCTGGAAAGATTTGCATGAACTGATGCTGAGTAACGTGAGCAGAACCAGAAGAACACTGTACACCCTAACAGCAACACTGGGTGATGATCAACTATGATGGACTTGTTCATTTCAGCAGTACAATAATCAAAGTCAATTCTAAACAATTCATGATGAAAAATATCATCAATATCCAGAGAAGGAACTGTGGAGTTTAAATGTAGACCAAAGCTTATTATCTTCAATTTTTTAAAGTTGTCTTATGTATTATGTTTTTCTCTCTCTCTAATGTGTTTTTTCTGTTTTGATTTGATTCTTCTTTCACAGAATGATTAATATGGCTCTATGTTTAGCATGGTTATAATGTATTGCCTATATTAGATTGCTTTCTGTCAGAGGGAGAGAGGAGGGAAGGGAGAAAAATAGGAATTTCAAAACCTTGCAAAAATGATTGTTGTAAACTACTGTTGAATGTAGTTGGGAAAATAAATAAATTCAATATCATAAGATAAAAAGAAAGGGGACAGAGAAGAGATTAAGATTTGCTGTGTAGCTAGAATTGACTAGACTTTATTTGTTCCCTAGAGGGAAAAAAAAGGGATTGTTTTGATGTTATTCACTGAACAAGATCAGTCAGAATGCCGAATATGTTTTACATTTCAGGGTGACATGGTTTTTAGCCAGACATTTTGGTTATACTCACCTCGATCCAGACAGAAGGTGAGCAAGCCTTGGCCCCAAGTGTCTCTGCTTGGCAGAGGAATGACTCATAATAGAAAGGAAACTAGGATACTAGTTTCCTTGAAGAAGAAAAAAAAAAACCAAGCAAATAAAATCCCATTAAAGTCAAATTAAATACTGAGTGACAAAGGGTGCAATATTAAAAAAAAAAGGGAGGGTAGTTAGCTCTTTGTTGCTCATTGCTTGCCCTTCTAAATTTGGGGAAGGGACTCTACCTCTCCCTTCTCACTTTCCTCAGTAGGAAAGTTAGAAGGAAATAATCAGTGAGTGACTACATACTTTTTGCCACAAACTGTGCTGTGTATTACAAATATCATCTTATTTGATCTTCATGACATTTCTGGAAGGTAGTTGTTATTATTACCCTTTCTTTTTACTGGAGGGAACCGCCTTTTGGTAGTTGAGGAAACTGAAGCAGATAGAAATTTAATGGTTTACTCATGGTCTTTGTTCAGTTGTTCAAGTCATGTCTGACTCTATCTGGTCCCCTTCCGGGTTTTCTTGGCAAAGATATTGGAGTAGTTTGCCATTTTTTTCTCCAGCTCATTTTACAGATGGGGGACCTGAGGCAAACAGGGTTAAATGACTTGTCCAGGGTGAAAAAGATTATGTGTCTGAGGCTGGATTTGAACTCACTTCTTCTTGACTCCAGACCCAGCCCTCTATCTTATCAATTTTACCAGCTAGTTGGCTCAACAGAGGATTCCATGTAGGTCTTTATTCTCAGATGCATTCTCTGGCTATCTCTTCTAACTCATTTTCTTCTCTAACCCCTCACTCCTAGAGGATGTGGTTTTTTTTTTTCACTTTGACTGATAACATTTTTTTCCAACTGAAGTTGTGTCCTTTTCAGTGTTGGATACTCCGATGCTATGTAGCCTTGAGCAAATCATTTTTTTTTTCTGTGAATCTCAATTTCCTCATCTGTAAAATAGGAATAATAATAATATTTACCCTACCTCCTTTAGAGTTTTTTTTTTCCTGGAGAGTAGTCTATGATCTTTACAATGCTACATAATATGAACTATTATTATTAGAACTGTCGCAGGCTGAGGATACAACTAGTCTAGAATTTAAATCACTACCTTGTCCTTAAATTAAAGGGAACTACCTGCATGTTAAAGCAAATGTAATATGCAACTTGATATCCTAAATTCCCAAGACAGTTTCTGATTGGGGTGGCATTATAAGTGGTCATAGGACATAAAGTAAAAAAAAAAAAAAAGACTTACACTGACACATTGTTTCAGATTCTTAAAGATTGCATGATTCTGAATGAACCATTCTTTCAGCCTCAGTTTCTTTACCTGTAAAGTGGCGAAGATAATAAGCTCTACTACTATTGATTTTATAAAAACCCTCATATTTACCAAAATATTCATTAGAGAATATTTTGTGTCAGCAAAAGATTGGAAACAAAGTGAATTCAAACAAATTATGGGACTTGAATGTAATGGAATATTTCCTGTGCCGTAAGAAATGTTGAATGTCATGAAATCAAAGAAATATGAAAAGATCTAATGAATTGATGCAGAGTAAAGTAGCAGAGCCAAAAATATACTTAACAGCTATAACAGGGAAATGGAAAGTCAACAATCACAAAAACTTGAATGTTGCAAAATTATAAAGAACAAGATTAATCCCAAATAAGAAAAATAAGAAGACATCTTTTTATGGAAGACTTCATACTTTAACAGAGAGATTTTTATGTATTGAGTTTGACTAGTGTTTTTTTCCCTTTTTTTCCCCCCCTCTTTTTTTCTTTAAAAAAACCATTTGTAGGGAAGCTAGATGGTGCAGTGAATAGAATACCAACCCTGGAGTCAGGAGGACCTGAGTTCAAATCCGATCTCAGACACTTGATGATTACCTAGCTGTGTGACCTTGGGCAAATCACTTAACCACATTGCCTTGCAAAAAACAAAAAAATTTTTTGTAATAACGGATGTTTCCTAAGCAAGAAAGGGGAACATATATATAAATTTAGCCAATAAAAATAAATGAATACATTTTCTTTTTTAAAATATTTTATTTTAATTACACATAAAATAATTTTTTTTAAATTCGCTTTTTAAATTTTGAATTCCAAATTCTCTCTCTCTCCCCTTCCCTTCCCTCTCACTGAGAAAGCAAATAATTTGATATAGATTTGATATAGGGCAGTCATGCAAAAACTATTTCCATATTAGTCAAAATAAACTATAGTTTAAAAAAATACGGTAACAGAAATCATCATAGAAGGAGCTTTGCAAATGTGTTAAAATGCTATATAAATGCTGTGTTAGCATATAAATGTTGCTATTACTATTATTTCAGTTGTTTCTAGAAACACATAACCTTTTGTGCAAACCCTAAGCAAAGAAGGAAGGAAAGTAGGAAGCTGGTCATGGAAGGCCAAAACATTTTAAGGTTCGAGAGGTTTTACCTCTGATATCTTGTCTTAGTGGGATTTCAGAGG
This sequence comes from Macrotis lagotis, assembly GCF_037893015.1. Classification (NCBI taxonomy): domain Eukaryota; kingdom Metazoa; phylum Chordata; class Mammalia; order Peramelemorphia; family Peramelidae; genus Macrotis; species Macrotis lagotis. The sequence goes on along the minus strand of NC_133658.1, from coordinate 709,231,688 downwards.
CAAGAGTTATTATAGTAGTGTTGGAATGAGAAAGTGCCCCCCCCCCCAATTGCTTCTTCCCTTCAGTCACTTTTCCTTCCTCACACCAGGAAAATGATATGAAAATCTGGGTCTTGCTCAGGTCACATAGAACCAAATATAGGTCATGACAGAGGTAGAAGGAAAGGAGGAAAGAAGTATCTCATTTTGGAAGGTAGGTGTTATTATTATCCTCATGAAACTGAGACAGAGGTTAAGTAACTTGCCAATGGTCACATAGTGTCTATCTTCCTGTTTCCAAGTTCATCATCTGCACCACATAGCTACCTCTAAGGAAAGTTCAGTGAGGCATTTTAATAGTGGAAGATCATTGAGTATTTGCAGACATGATAGCATTTATGTTTATGCATATATATATCTTGTGGGACTCCAGCTGTCCTTGGAGTTAGTCTTCTGAAGAGATAGCAACTTAAGGATGCCCTGGACCAAGCCCTGTGCCATTAACTATCAGTTCTACCACTTATGATTCCATCATTATGGCTTCATATTATTATATTAATGACTTTTCTGCTCCCAAGAGTCAAATACACATAATCCTGGAAGGAATAATGCTTTAGCAGTTAATACCCAAATTGAGTTATCTGACTAATTAATTCTAGCTAAATTCAGAGTGAGCCTCAAACTTGCTTTTTTCTTGTTAGAGAAGGATTAGAGCTTTCCTGGAAGGAAGAGAAAAGGGCAGGTTCAAGATGTCTAAAGGAGCCATAAAAAATTTACAAGCACTATACACTTTCCAGTTTTTTAGAGGATTTGGACATTGGATAAATCTTTTAGCTTCCCTGGCTTCAGTTTCTTCATCTGTAAATGGAGGTGAATGACCTAGACAGTCTCTGGAGTTCCTCCCAGCTCTGTAGCTATGATCTTCTAATCCTTAAACAACAGTGCAGAAGATGGTTCCACCCCGCCCCCCCTTGGGGATATTCAAATCTGTGTCAATCTTCCAGTCTCTAGTAGGTCCCTAGCATCTCTCACATGGTTGCCTTCAGATTAGATGAACTGGTCATGTTCTAACCCCTAATTCTAAGATGTTTAAGACTGATTAAAAAGTAAAGACTGAAACAAAAGACAGGACCTTGTCATATTTCTCTGTTGTGTAGCATAGTGGAGAGAACACGACTTGAATTCAGGAAGACTTGAGCAAATCTAGACTCAGGTCTGCATGATGCTGAGAAAGTTACTAAACCTCTGCTTGTCTCAGTTTCCTCAACTGTAAAATGGGAATAATAATAATAATAATAATAATAATAATAATAATAATAATAATAATAATAATAGTATCTGTCTTCTAGTGCTGTTATGGGAATCAGATGAGATATCTGAAAAACACTCCATTTCTTTCATTCTTTCTGATAGCTATATATCTTTTTATCTGGAAGAAAATAATATCAGATAGTTAATGTTAGAAAGGACCTCAGAGGCCATTTAGTTCAACTCATACCTGAACAGGAATCTGCTTTTAGAACAAACAAATATTTATCCAGCCTCTATTGGAAGATTTCCAAAATAGGATTCAGTCAGCCAAAAACATTTATTAAGCGCCTACTATGCATCAAGCACTATTCTAATCACTGGGGATACACAAAGAGAGAAAAGGTTGCCCCTAATCTCAGGGAAACCACAATCTAATGAATGAGATAAAGGGAAAATTAAAAAATGTACAAGTAAGCTACATATGGGGAAAAGAGAAAATAATGAAGAGTGAAAGCAAAAGAATTAAGAGTAGATAGGAAAGTTTTCCTATAGAAGATCTGAATCAAGGAAATCCAGGAGGTGGAGAAGAGGGAGAGAATTCCAGGCAAGGAGGACAGCAGGGGGAAAACAAGCTTGGAATCAAAGTTTGGAGTGTCTTGTTTACAGATCTGCAGGAACGTCAGTGTCACTGAGTCGGGGTTGGGGGGGTTGGGGGAGGGGAACAAAGTGTAAGAAAACTGGAAAAGTTGAGGGGGGGGGCAGAAGCTTTGAATGCCAAACTGAGCATTTTGTATTTGATTTTGGAGGTACTAGGGAGTCATTTGAGTTTTTGATAAAGGGGCTGACCTGGTAGGCACTGTGTTTTACAAAAATCATTTTGGTGGTTAAATAGAGGATGGATTTGAGTAGGGAGAGACTTGAGGTCAGTAGATTCATCAGTAGGCTATTGCAATAGTACAAGCATGAGGTGATGAAGATCTGTGGTAGCAGTATTAGAGAAGAAAAAGGAGAGCATTTGAGAAATGGTGCAAAAGTGGTTTGTATATGGCAACTGATTATATATGGGAATGAGACAGTGAGGAGTCAAGAATGACTTCTAGTTTTTGAGTCAGAGAACTGGGAGAATAGCAATGTCCTTGAGTTATAGAGAAAATTTTTAATTCTTCAGCACTTGCAGGTAATTTTCATGTGCCCATCTCTTACCATTTTCCCTGTGTCATCTCTTTTCCAAACTAAACTTACCCAGTTCCTCCAAGAAATGCTAATATAATATAGTATCACTTGCTCACCTCAGTAGTATAGTTGATTTCTTCTGGACAGATTACAGTTTAAATCATTTAAACTGTAACTCATTTTAAGTGTATTAGACCCATGGCTGTTGATTTCAAATACAACTTTAGTGGATTCTACTAATTAATTAAAATTTTTTTTTTTATACTTAGAGTCAGGGGCTCTTGAAGATTGCATGCAAATTTATGCAGTATATGCAAATCACCCATGTTCTCATATTAGTTGAACAAAATCTGGTAGCCTTGAGATAAAAACCACTGCCAGTATCATTTCTCTTAATTGTTGCTTGACAGCTTTTGTATTTCTTTTTTTTTTCCTTCAAAATCTTATACCACAGAACTCATACTTTCAGGTCTGGCTATAATTGGGGAAAAACAAGGAGTACTGATAATAAATGGAAGTTCTTTAAGGATGTGGGACTCTGTACTTTATTTCTTTCATATCACCTCCAAGTTAACACAGAAGCTGATAGAGATTCACTATTTTCACCACTCAATCAGTGCTATTGGATCTGGAGGTAGTAGAAACATTAGATATCATCCTAATCCAGCAGTTCTTTGCTTTTTATTTGTCATGAAGCCTTCTGGAAATCTAATGTAGGCTATGGATTCTTTCTCAGAAAAGTGTTTTTAAATTCATAAAAATAAAAGATGTATGTTTTCAAAGGAAACCATTCTTATTGAAATACAGTTCTCAAATTATATTAAAAAATCACAAATCAGGGCAGCTAGGTGGTGCAGTGGATAGAGCACCGGCCCTGGAGTCAGGAGTACCTGAGTTCAAATCCAGCCTCAGATACTTAATAATTACCTAACTGTGTGGCCTTGGGCAAGCCACTTAACCCCATTGCCTTGAAAAAAAATAAAATAAAAAAATTTAAAAAAAATCACAAATCTTAGGTTAAGAACTACTGATATAGCCTATCCCACCCATTTTACTAATGAGTAAACTGAAGTCCCAGGAGGTTAAGTCACTGTAAAGTTAAAAATATATTAAATGGCAGTTACAATTTGAATTTCAATCCTCCAATTATACACTGCTTTCTTTTTCCTTTTAAATAATATTTTCCCAATTACATGTAAAGATAATTTTTAACATTTATTTTTGAATAAAATGTTGGGTTCCAAATGTTCTCCTTCCCTTCCTCCTTCCTAAAATGATGAACAATTTGATATAGGTTATATATATCATACTACCTTTTCTAGTTTGTTTCTTTTTTTGTGGACATTGGGATTAAGTGATTTGCCCAAGGCCTTGCAACTGATAAGTGTCAAGTGAGAGTATAGATTTGATTTCAGGTCCTCCTGACTCCAGGGCAAGCCTCAAACTTCATGCCCAAAACACCAGGGTTACAGTTACAGACCTCAGGGATACCACTAATCATCAGTAAAATGAGGATAAAAGGATGATGTCCATTGGGTGGCTCCTGAGGTTGTTGTGAGGACCAAGTGAGATGACGGAACTGAGAGCATCTGGTAAATGGCCCAGGCCACACTCTGCAGCCATAGGCCACCTGTAGGCCAGGTGTTCTGCATACATTTCCTGTCATCCTTCAGGGCAGCTAAAGTGACTTCAAGGCTTCTTCTTCCTTTGTGCATTTGGTTCTTCCTGCCAGGGTTCCCACTGCTGATTTCACTTATGAGGTGGTGTCCCTAAATGCATGGACTGCACCAGTATTCTATCCATTGCACCACCTAATTAATTGCCCTATCATACTGCCTTTAAAAAAATGAAAAAAAAACTTCTGATCTCATTGATGTGGGCACTCATTGCAAAGGTGTAGATTTCAAGCTGTCCAGGGCTTTCCAAATGGTGAAACTCTTGTTCATATTCTCTCAGAAATCTTTCTTGGAAGACATGTGGTTCATTCAGCATGCTATTTGTTGACATCTAGCTACTACAATATTGCATGGATACTATTGGAACATATAGACTATCTGTAGATATTTCATCTTCTCTATATGATCACCTTTTTTCCTTATCTGGTCATATTTTTTCCCTGATGATTGCAATTCTCCTACATAATTCCTCTTTGGTAATATCTTATAACCTACCCACCATGTAACTCTTCATTGCCCTTTGGGTGACACACAATTTTAATCCTTCAGTGACTGTGATACTCCATGACTCTCAACTACACCACATCACTGGATGAATATTAATGTTAAAAAGATGCTAATTGTTTCCCGGAGAAGCTTGATGTCATTAAAATCACTGTGCAATTTCCCAAAGGCAATTCAGCCAGCTCTCCTCCTCCTATTCAATTCAGCTCCACCTAGCTCATTGTTCTTTCATAAGTATCTGTCCAATAAGTAAGTGGCCAAAAGATATGAGCAAAGGGTTTTCAAAAGAAAAATCTGCAAACTATTATCAACCATTGGTAAAAATTCTCTCAAATAATAATAGCAAGTGAAATTAAAACAACTCTGAAATTTTATTGCATCCCATCAAAACTGGCAAAGATGATGAGATGAAATTGCAGACTTTTGGCTTAAATCAAGTGATAAGAGGTGGAAATAGTGCTGGAGTAGTTATGGGAAGATAGACACACTAATGAACTGTTAATAATACCATGAATTGGCTCAACTGTTCTGGGAAACAATTGGAATGCTATGAAACAAGTTAATGAACTGTTCATATCCCTTTGACCTAAAGATCCCACTACTGAGCATATGCTCTAGGGAGGTCAAAGATAGAATGGTTTTTGTCAAAATATTCATAGCAGCACTAAAAAATTATTGATACTGTTTCTGCATCACCTACAATTCACAATACAATCCTCTCTTCAGATTCAGGGAACTATCCCTTAGAACAAAGAATAAAAAAGAAAAATAAGCAGTTCAATAAAAATAACCTTGATACCAAGGCTACAGTATATGAAGTATATATTTTACAGTTAAAATCCCTTACTTCTGCAATAAAAAAGGAGGTAAATTATCATGTGATAAGTTTTGTCATTAAAATTACTTGGCATAAGATGGGAACAGTCAGGGTTGGTGACAGTGTGGAAATATGGGCATACTAGTGCATGTAGTAGGATATACCCCAAGAAGGTCATTGTTAAGAAAAAAATCTCCATATATAACAAAATATTTACAGCAACATTTTTTTGTGATAATAAATAATTGGAGGGCAGAGGAAGAGATGCCTATCAATTGGGGAAATCATTAGATTGTGCACGAACACATTATATTATTAGGCTTATAAGAAATTATTAAAGTGATGAATATAGAGAATTGTGGAAAGATCTATATGACCTGATGAAGAAAAAAGGTAGAAGATCAAAGAAAACAAAATATGCCAAATCTATTACAGAATAAATGGAAAAAAAACAACAGACACCCACAGATACACATACACACACACGCGTGTGCACACACACACAGAAAATCAGTATTTTAAAATCATAAAAAACAACCATGATGCAAAGGAAGAAATATGAGAAAACTACTACCACATAACTTTGTAGATGTTTGAGGTCCATAAGTGAAGTGCATTGTTCTTCACAGAGAGGCTAAGCCAAATTGAATGTAATTGATAGAGCTCAAAGCCATTAGTGGGTTAGGGGGATGTATACCCTAAGCATGTGAAGACTTCCCCAGGTGAAATGGGAAGATGAGAACAAGTAAGCTTTGTGGAGTGCTTAGAGCTTGGTCTGACATATCATATTAGCTACTGTATCTTGGATCATCACCAATTGTCTTGACTTTTGTCCTGTCACTGAACTTTGATGACTCTGAGACTGATGAAACACTGCCTCACTTAAATCCAATTCATAGTCATGTCAAGACATCACCTCTTGATGTCATTGTCTTTTCAGTGTTGAACAACAATGACATTGCCCATATTTTCAGATTTTTTACAATGTATTTAATAATTATGTTGTTTTTTTCATTCTTTTTGTCTTTTAAGATACTGTAAAGATACTATTTGTTATATGGGATGGAAGGGAGAGAAAAAGATACTGGAGTAAAATATGATGAAATAAAAATATGTTCAGAGGAACTTACTTAAAATTTTAAAAATAGGTATAATTACCCATTGTTCAGTTGTTAGTGTTGCTCTTTCCATTAACATTACTGAAGTCATTTGTATATTGTTCTGCTTTCTTCCTTTTGCATTAGTCAATATTTCTCTGTTTTCTTTTAAAACATTGTTTCTGGGGGAAGCAGAGCCAAGATGGCAGCAGGAGAAGAGCCTCTCCTAGGTGCTCTCTCCAAAATATTTCAAAAATATTAAAATTATGACTCCAACTAAATTTTTAAGAGACAGAAGCCACATAAAGACCCAGTGAGGCAATTCTCCAGCCCAAGGTAATGTGAAAAATAGTGGAAAAGCTCTGCTCCACAGGGTTAGAGGGGTGGCTCACCAGAGTGAAGAAACTTAAGGCTAGGTGGCTCAGGGCACCTGGGAGCCATGGCTCCCAGCAGCAGAAGCAGTTTCCTGACCTGCACCCCAGGGAGAACCAAGCAAAGCTTGGAAGATCAGCAGGGAGACCTCTGCCAGAATGAGCGTGAAACCCAGGTCCTGAGTGCAGTTACGGCACTCAGCACACTCAATGTGGCCAGGGCACTTAGCATGGCCTGCAGCCCAGATCCAGGAAATGGAAGCAAGCTCATGGAGATGGCAAGCAGGAGCCTCTAGGTAGCTGCACCTTGAGTACTCAGCCCGCCGAAGATAAGGGAGTGGTGTGTCCTCTGTCCCTGGAACAGGACTCTTGGGCTCTGACCACATTCAGATCTTGATCGAAGTCTAGGCCCCCCATAGAACAGGGAATTCCCCCACCCCCAGTCCTGTGGCAGAGGGGTACACTTGTGGTCATTCACAGACCAGGAGAGCAGTCAGAGCCCCACACACTGAGGTTCTTGTGGGGGTGTCCCAATAAAACTCAAAAATCTCAGGAGGCACCCCAAAACCTGACACAGGCTGGGGAAATGAATAAATAAGGAAAAAAGGAACCTGACCATTGACAAATACTTTGTCTATGATCCCAAGGAGTATCAAAATACTCATTCTGAAGATGAGGAAGTACAAGTTTCTGTATCTAAAGACTCCAAGAAAATAGAAGTTGGGCTTAGGCTATGACAGAGCTCAAAAAAGATTTTGAAAATCAAGTAAGGGAGATTGAAAAAAAACTGGGAAAAGAAATATGCAGGAAAATATGAAAACAAAGTCAGCAGCTTAGTCAAGGAGATTCAAAAAAATTCTGAAGAAAATAACATGTAGGGGGCGGCTAGGTAGTGCAGTGGATAAAGCACTGGCCCTGGAGTCAGGAGTACCTGGGTTCAAATCTGGTCTCAGACAATAATTACCTAGCTGTGTGGCCTTAGGCAAGCCACTTAACCCCATTTGCCTTGCAAAAAAACACTAAAAAAAAATGTAAAAACCAGCTTGGGTCAAATGGATAAAACAGTTCAAAAAGTTATTGAGGAGAAAAAGGCTTTAAAAAGCAGAATTGGCCAGATGGAAAAGGAGATAAGAAAGCTCTCCGAGGAAAACAAATCCTTCAGATGTAGAATGGAGCTAAAAGAAGCTGATGACTTTATGAGAAATCAAGACACAATATATCAGCACCAAAAGAATGAAAAATTAGAAGAAAATGTGAAAAATCTCATTGAGAAAACAACTGATCTGGAAAACAGATTCAGAAAAGATAATTTTAAAATTATTGGGATACCTGAAAGTCATGATCAGGAAAGAGGCTTGATCTCATTTTTTAGGTTTCTTTTTTTTTTCTTTTTGCAAGGCAATGGGGTTAAGTGGCTTGTCTAAGGTTACACAGCAAGGTAATTATTAAGTGTCTGAGGTTGGATTTGAACTCATGTACTCCTGACTCCAAGGTTGGTGGTCTATCCACTGTGCTGCCTAATCTCCCCTCCTTGACCACATTTTTAAAGAATTCCTACAGGAAAATTGCCCTGGTTCAAATCCAGTCTCATACACTTAATAATTACCTAGCTCTGTGGCCTTGGGTAAGCCACTTAATCCCATTTGCCTTGCAAAAACCTAAAAAAACAACAACAACAAAAAAAGAAAATTGCCCTGATATCCTAGAAGCAGAGGGTAAAATAGAAATTGAGAGAATCTACTTATCTCCCCTGGAAAGAGATCAAAAAATACAACCCCAACTTGTAGCCAAGTTCCAGAACTCCCAAGTCAAAGAGAAAATATTACAAGCAGCCAGAAGGAAACAATTCAAATATCATGGAGCTGCAGTCAGGATCACACAGGACTTAGTAGCAGCTACATTAAGGGCTTGTAGGTCTTGGAATATAATATTCCAGAAGGCAAAAGAGCTTGGAATGCAACCATGAATCAACTACCCAGCAAAACTGAACATCCTGTTCCAGGGAAAATGATGGACTTTCAATGAAACACGGGAATGTCAAATGTTCCTGTTGAACCAACCAGAGCTGAACAGAAAGTTTGACCTTCAAGTACAGGACTCAGGTGAAGCATAGAGAGCAGAAGAGAAGGGTAAATTATGAGGGACTTAATGATGATGACCTGCATGTATTCCTGCATTTAAAAATGACACTGATAATATTCATATGAACCTTCTCATTTAATAGAGCAGGTAGAAGGAGGTTTTATAGATGAAGCACAGGAAAGAGCTGAATTTGAAGATATAATATATTGTAAAAATGGAATCAGTGGTTTAAAGGGAAATGTACTGGGAGTAAGAGAAAGGAGAGGTGGAATAGGCTAAGATATTACATATAAAAGATATATGTTTTTTTGCAATGATAGAGAAGGGGGGAAGGTGAGGGGGAATGAGGGAACCTTCACTCTCATTAGAAGTGGCTCAGAGAGGAAACAGCATACACTCAGTAGTGTATAGACATCTAGAGTAAAAAGAGAGAAGGGTGATGGGGGAAGGGGGGGATGTGGGTGGTAGAGGAGAAGGTAGATCATAGGAGAGAATAGTCAGATATAACACATTTTCTTTTTTACTTTTTGCAAGTTGCTGGGATTGGGTAGCTTGTTTGGGACCACAGGGCCAGGTGATTGCTGGGTCTCTGGGGTGGAATATGGGCTTGGGGCCTCTTGGCCTCAGGGCTGGTGCTCTGTCCCCTGCGCTACTCAGCTACCCTACAGCACATTTCAGAAGAGGGACAGAGTGAAAGGAGAAAGAAAATATAATATACAGTAGTGGGAAGGAATGGTTGGAGGAACTACAATCAACAACAGTAGCTGTGGAAAAATAGGGAAGTAACTTCTGTGATGGACTTTTTTTTTTTTAGGTTTTTTGCAAGGCAAATGGGGTCAAGTGACTTGCCCAAGGCCACACAGCTAGGTAATTATTAAGTGTCTGAGACCAGATTTGAACCCAGGTACTCCTGACTCCAAGGCTGGTGCTTTATCCACTATGCCACCTAGCCACCCCTGTGATGGACTTATGATAAAGAATGTGATCCACCAGAGGCAGAGTTAATGGTATCAGAACACAGACTGAAACATTTTTTTTCTCTTTCTTTTACTTTATTTCTCATGAGGTTCTAAATTTTTTTGGGGAGAGGGTATTATGTTTACTCTTAAACAAGAATATTTTAGTAATGTAGAAATAAACTCATATTAACCAAAAAAAGAAAAAAAGAAACCAGAAGGGATGGGAATTCAGGAAAGCATGGAAGGATCTGCATGAACTGAGGTTGAACCAGAAAAACATTGTATACCCTAAAAGCAACAGGGGGATGATCATCATCCTTGATGGACTTGTTCATTCCATCAGGGCAATAATCAGGGACAGTTTTGGATTATCTGCGATGGAGAATACCATCTGTATCCAGAGAAAGTGGAGTTTGAACAAAGACCAAAGTCTATTACCTTCAATTTAGGAAAATCTTATTATGTAATTTTGCTATCTCTTATACTTCATTTTTCTTCCTTAAGGATATGATTTCTCTCTCATCACATTCAACTTATATCAATGCATATCATGGAAACAATGTAAAGACTAACAGACTGCCTTCTGTGGGGGGTAGGGGTAGGGAAGCGAGAATAGGGGTAAATTTGTAAAACTCAAAATAAAGAAAATCTTTCATTGGAAAAAAAATCATTGTTTCTTATGATACAATAGCGTTATATTATTCTATATTCAACCATTTCTCAGTTTATCAACTTCACCAACTTTTCCTTTTTTTTCCTACTAGTCAACTTCCCTCCATCTCCCACCCAATTATTTTTTTACTCCTATCATTATGCTTAACTTACATGGAAAAAAACACAAGCAAACAGTTTTGTCCCATTTCTGAAAAATTTCCAATCAACCAGGCATGTGGTAACGTAACATAGGATAGTTAGATAGAGTGCCATCTCTGGTATCAGAAAAAAAGTTCAGAACAAACCTCAGACATTTGTTAGCTGTGTGACCCTGGGAAAATCATTCAACCCTGTTTGCCTTTGTTCCTCATTGGTAAAATGAACTAGAAAAGGAAATGGCAGACTATTTCAGTACCTTTACCAAATAAAACCCCTAATTAGCTTATGAAAAGTTGGAAATGATTGAAACTGAACAAAATGTGACTAGCAGTGATCACAACTTTGGGCCAAAACTGAATAAAAATTGAGCTTTATGCTACTGTTCAACCCCCTCAAGAATATGGCATGATGGTCAGCATGAATCACACTAAACACAACCTTTAACACTGGTCAAACATTCAGATCTCTTATCTAAAGTGAGCAAATGAAGTATAATAACTGGTTTATCTTTTAAATTAAAATTAATTCCCAAAGAAGCTTAAATACTAGATTTGATTTTTTTATTTCAAATTCATACTAAAATAACATTAGTTGAGATTTATTTTTCCTTCCAACCTACCATATATTTTCAGATACACTTATTCAACTTAAAGATGTAAATATTGATTGTCCATGTATAATTTATATTAGACTACATGGGAGAGGATAATGGAAGGAGGAAGAAAAGGACAAAAATTTGGAACTCAAAATCTTATAAAAAATGAATGGTGAGGGGCAGCTAGGTGCGCAATGAATAGAACACTGACCCTGGAGTCAGGAGGACCTGAGTTCAAATGTGACTTCAGACACTTAATAATTTTCTAGTTATGTGACCTTGGGATAGACAATTAACCCCAATGCCTTGCAAAAACCAAAAAAAAAAAAAAGAATGTTGAAAACTATCTTTACATATAATTGGGGGGAAATGCTATTTATGAAAAAAAAGATGCAAATATAAGAGAAGGGGGAAGAAAGATAATTTTCAAAATGTTCTCTCTACGCATTACTGTTGGATCAAAAATATAAAGTTAAAAAAAAAGATTCCACTTTCAATTCTTTCGACTTCTTGCCCCACAGTTCATGAATCCAATTCTGATGCTTAGGGTACACTGCAGGTAGGTAGACTTTTTTATCCTGTCTACATAAGGGGTAGTGATCAAAAAGCCTTTTCCTACAAAGGGCTGGATGAAATCTTTTAAACTGAGTCACCATACCTAAGGCAGTCAACAAAAGTCAGCCACATTGACCTCCATCTATTTTCTTGATTGTATGCATTTATAACAACAACAATAGTATTTAGTATTTACATAATTCCTAATTATAAGCCAAGCACTATGTTAACTGTATTATAAGTATTATCACATTTGATCCTCACAACAACCCTGGGTAACAGGTTCTATTATTATCCTCATTTTATAGTTGAGGAGAGAGACAAAGATCTAGTGACTTGCCCAAAATCTGTTAGAAAATATAAATTGGGATTTGAACTGAGATCTTTTTGATTTCAAGGCCAATGCCCTAGCCACTATACAACCTAGCTACCTTAGCTTGTATTCATTTCTAGTTTCTAGGCAACAATTTCTTTGATGACCAGGACTTACTTAAAACAATCAAAGATCCTTACGAGGATATAATCTTTCCCATCCCAAACCCAAATTGAGAACTCTTGGAGAAAAAGAACAAGAACAAGGACAAGGAGAAGAATAAGAGAAAGAAGAAGGATGATGACAATAACAACAGTGACAATAAGGGCAGCAACAGAGCCTCAGTGACAGCAGCAACAATCATAAGAGCTATGTGGAGCCAGACTCTATTTATCAATCTAATATTTTGATTTTTTTAATAGAAATTAAGTTAAATAAGAATAAAAGCTAATTGGAAGAAGAACCTTCATAAGACTAATTCACAATCTTTTTTTTTTTTTTTAGGTTTTTGCAAGGCAATGGGGTTAAGTGGCTTGCCCAAGGCCACACAGCTAAGTAATTATTAAGTGTCTGAGACCAGATTTGAACCCAAGTACTCCTGACTCCAGGGCTGGTGCTTTATCCACTGCGCCACCTTAGCCACCTAATTCACAATCTTGATGTATATCTGCTATCAACAAAAAACTCCTAGTTTTTCCTCATGACCATAACAAAGCCTTGCTATCGTCTTAAATAAAGGACAGTCAAAGTCCCACTCTCAGTATCCTATCCAATCTTTGTTTTTTTGAGAACAGTCATCCTATAACCCTAGGTAGTAAATAATTAAACTTTTAGAGCTTTTTGTTCTTTCGTTCAATTTGTTATATTGAAAATATAGGTACATTACTTAACGCTTCTCTGCTAGTCTCTAGTTAATGCTGTCACCTCTCATACCACCCATCACAAATAAGCTTTTGGTAGCAAGCACAGGTCTAGGATTGGTGCACAGGTATATTTCAAGAATCACCTAATGGAAAGGGTTCAGTAACTGTGAAAATCCAGGTGTTGAAGGCTCTTCACTTTCCTCTTCAGAAGGATAACTAACAGATCGGTCTGGCTTTATTTTGTATTATAACTCCCCCCCCCCCCCCCATGTAATCTACTTACTGTCTAGTCATTATAAAGAATAAAAAGCTTTTCAAGGATGACTTCAAGTATGTGAAACCCAGAAGGGAACAGAGTTATTTTAATAGGGTTCAGTTCTTAGATGTTTGAATCAAGCCAGCCTGTCAGTGGCAGAGGTCTTCAAGAGACGATAAAGTTTTCTTCCTTTCATGGGATTCAGAATGGGATGTCCTAATGAGTACTGTAGTTCCCCATGTATGAGATGCACCTTAATTTTGGGGCCTGAAATTTGAAAAAAAATGCATTACATAAATTTATTGAACTCAAGTTTTATTCATCATGAAATTCAAGGACCTTCTGCTCATGACTTTCAGGCATCTTTTGGGCAAGTCTAGTACATGGGCGCATGCTTAGTCTATTCCATATTATGAACCTAAATTACCAATTGTGTCCTTTGAAATCAGTCACTTCTTTTTCATCAGCACTTCTTCTGGTCTCCTGCTGAACCATCTTTGTGGACATAGGAATACCACTTGTCTTTTGCTATTCAATCCCCTCTCTAACTCAGATCACTTGGCTGACTTGCCTCTCATGGCCTTCTGCTGGGGCATTTTCAGCAGGGTTTCTTCTTCCCATAGTCAGCCTTGAATTGTTTTCTCAGTTTTCCAAATTGAGAACTCTTGGAGAAAAAGAACAAGAACAAGGACAAGGACAAGGAGAAGAAGAATGAGAGAAAGAAGAAGGATGACAACAATAATAGCAATAATGACGATTAAGGGCAACAGCAGAGCCTCAGTAACAGCAGCAACATCCATAAGAGCTATGTGGAGCCAGGAGGAGGACCAAAATGACATTCAGCAGCACGATTTCCATTCACTTTTAGTTTTCTTTCTTTCTGGCAAGGCAATGGGGTTAAATGATTTGCCCAAGGCCACACAGCTAGGTAATTATTAAGTGTCTGAGGCCAGATTTGAACTCAGGTACTCCTGACTCCAGTGCTCTATCCACTGTGCAACCTAGCCACCCCCTCCATTCATTTCTGAAAAAAACCTGGATCACTTTGAACTTGAATTCAGCACTTTTCTGAGTCATTTCTGGGCAGAATGTGGCAAAATGTAACCTACTATACTGGTAAAAAATGTGAAACAATGAGCACAAAGACAACAAGCCTGAAAAAGTGGGAAATGCAAGTTAAAAAAAATTGACTGTATAAGATGTTCTTAGTTTTTGGATCCCATGTTTTTTTTGAAAAGGGGTACGTTTTTATACATGGGGAAATATGGTTTGTGGTTTAGCTAAGGGGAAGACAGGAATAGTGCCTTCTACTTTAGTCCTGTGGGCAAACTAGGTATGCCTTGGGTTATAGGTTCTTAGGGTCATAAGATCATTGATTTAGAGGAAAGGACCTTCAAGGCCACTATGTCCAACTCTCATTTTAAAGTATGCATGGTTGGGAGTAGGAAGTTTGGCTAAATGGCATGCTGGTTAACCTCTTACTTTGGCTCCCACCCTCATGTGGGTAAGAATTCACTCTGTTTCCTAATAACAACTTCTTCTTTCAGATATGATTCTCTCTATCTACCAATCTCAGTTTCATTTGATGATATAGAAGGATTTATTAACCTTGAATGAAAAAGAGGAATCATTTGAGGATACTGCTTCAAGTACCTTATTAGTCCCCCACCTCCCTTACAGGACTGTCCAAGTTCATTTTTTTCCCTTTACTTTTCCTATCACCCCTTCCCTTCTATTAAACATCACCACAGGCTCAGGTTGGTGAAATTTAAGTAAAAGAAAAGCAGATTTATTCACTGTTGTTAGCTTCTTTACCAAAAGTAGGAATAATTGAAAGTAAAAGGTTTTAAAGTATTAGTTAAAATGATGAATTTGAGAAATTATCAATAGACCTCAATTTTCTGTGATATTTTTGTTCCCCATTGCCATGGATAGTTGGCAATATTACAGAGAGAATTTTGTTGTTGTTCTTTCCAAAATTAACAATATAGAAAACGATGGCCTAGAATTATGTAGATTTACAACTGATAGAGACCCAGCAGCATGTTGTCCTTAGGGTCATGTTCCATAGGACTCATCTTGGGCCTGATTCTCTAGTATTTTATCAATGATTTACTGGATAGCCTAGAAAATAAGCTCATTAAGTTAGCAGATGATAATACATTATTAGCAGATGACACCTATCATCAGCTCTGATGGCCAGAATCCAAAAGGACAGGATTAGAATTCCAAATGGCCTGACAAGATGGAGAAGGGGCGGAAGCAAATTGAAGTTCTATAAGGACTGATGCAGATTAGTTCATTTACTTACTAAGGAACAAGAGTTGATTGCATAGCCAAAGGGTAATGACTGATTATGTAGGAGCAGAGCTGGAAAAGAGTTAAGGGTCATAGTGAATCACAAGCTGAAAATGAATCAGGAAATCAGTGCTATAACTATTTGAAAGGTAAGTATGCTGCTAGATTGTATTGACAAGAAAGAACAAATTATTATATAGTAATAACCTATAGTGCTGAACTATAGACAGAATTAAAAAGATAAAGGAAACCAGGAAACAAAATTGTAGCCTGTGAAGGAAATGTTTAGGGAATTGGGATAAATTAACTTGAAGATATGACTCAGTTTTGAATTGCCATTTTTAAAATTGCAATGAAGTTTTTGTGAGTTCAGTATTTTGTTTTTTGCTTTTTTAAAAATGTTTATCTGGTGATTAAAAATCCCACAGTCATTTCTTGATAATAAATATTAAAAAATTCCTAAAATATTAAGTAGTATCAATTGTCATATCTTTCTATTCTCAGGGTCTAACCCTGAGCATTATGATTATTCAGTGTCCACTTTCCTTTTAATATTGTTTTCATTTACAATGCTGGAGTTACTCTATGCATTTTGTTTTCCTGGTTCTGCTTATTTCAACTGAATTGGTTCAGGTAAATTTTTCTCTGAGATTTTTACATTCCTGGTTTCTTACAGGGCAATTATATTTCATTATATTCATTTGCCACAATATATTCAACCATTCCCCCAGTTAAAGAATAAATGGGGTTTTTCTTTTTGCTTATGACTTATCCAGGATACACACACACACACACACACACACACACACACACACACACACACACACACACACACACACACGGAATTGTTGGTTCAAAAGGTATTTTCCACCTTTTCTTCCTTCCTTTTTTTCCCTCCTTTCTTCCTTCTTCCTTTTCTTCCTTCATCTCTTTCTTACCTACCTCCTTCCCCTTCCTTGTTTCTTTTCCTCCCTTCCTTCTGTAAAAAAAAGATTGATTTTTTTACAATTTCTTGATTGAGCCTATTTGAAATGGATCACTTTTACCCTGTAACTAAGACATGAGTCTTTGTCTCTGAACTGAGTTCAGAAATTCAGCTGTCCTGAAATGGATAAAAGTTT